>NW_025796520.1:0-7676 GCF_021613505.1 Equus quagga | reverse complement strand
GAGAGGCCTGACTGCCGCCTTTCCCTCCAGGTAACCTCCCACACACCCCCAGCCACCCAGACAGGCGCCCACCTGCGAGGACACGCAGCAGCACGGGACTGGGATCTAGCAAGCCCAGAAGAGGAACCTTCTGCCAGAACCGGGTCCAGCTGCGCAGCGTTTGCCCGCCCGCCGGCCTCCATCTGTCCCGCTTAGGGGTACCCCTCGCTCACCCCGCGGATGTCCCAGTAACCCAACGTCATGGCCATGCTGCTGGCGTTTGGGATCTGAGAGCAGGGGCCTCAGCAAACCTGGGAGGGTAATTTATCCTCTGACCGGGGTGGGGCGAGGCGGGGCCTGCTGCGCGCACGGCCCTCCAGGCCCCGCCCCCGCCGCGCCCCCGAGACGCGTTGACGTCGGAGGCGACCACGCCCCCAAGTAGGAGGAAGCAAGCTTCTTTTCAGTTCTCTAGCTCCTACCCTTGGGGATACAGGTCAGGTAGGTGGACGCTGAAGGCCCCATGGCTCGGGCTCGCCCGGTGTTCCCGCCCCCAACAGACCTCAGCTAAGTCCCAGGGGGTTGGCAGTGCGCTTGGACGCAGGCCTGAGCGATCCAGAGACCAAGGCCCCTTTCCCTTCCTTGCCCGCTCGGCATCTCTCACCCTTGCCCCTGAGCTGCAGAGTTCCTGCGGGCTCTGGGAGGCTCTGACTGCCCGGTTAAGGCCGAACACTGATGCCCCTCAAATCAATAGTTAAATCAGTTTCTATTAAGGAAAGATTAGGCCTCAGACCGGTGAAAGTTCCTCCCAGTGCTTATAATTGGTGACAGCCACGTGTCTTAGAGAACAGACTTTCAGTGGGATGGGAAGGGCAACCCAGGCCAAGGGGCAGAGGAAAGGAACTGTGATCTCTTGTGTGTTCCTTTCAAGGACTTTGGAGGACTCAGCCTTTCGATCTTGTGGCTAAGGACGATAAAGATCAAATTGTAAGTCGATCAATTAGCTTTGTGAGCTAACTTGTGAATACTTATCCAGAATAAGTCCCAACAAAGAGGTGTGGAATCCAGTGAAACCCCAGAAGTGTCCTGCCAGTCAGCCTGATGTCCCTCAATTGACCAGGACAGTGACTGGGAATGTGGTGGTCACAGCTGGAATGTGAGAGAGGGGGGCAGAGCTGTCCTCTGAGGTGCCAGACCCCTGTACTGCTGCAGGTAGACCAGAGTGGGGTGGCCAGCCAGGAGGCTGGAGGACTCCCCACAGGACCACAGTCAGGGTGGGTCCTGCAGTCCCTTAGCCGTGCAGGTGCACAGATTTGTCCCCTGACCCGCCTCCTGACCCACGTGGAGTTTGGGGTATGACAGGATGCCTCAGTGGCCTCTGAAGTCCCTCTGTGATCTGTGACATGGTATAACCTCCACAAAGACAATGTCCTGCCTGCTCACTTTCCTCCTTGAAGTCCCCAGACTGTGTCCCTTCCCCCTGCCATGGAGCCCTAGGGTCCAGCCTTTCTGAATTCCCTAGGGAGCAGCACAGACTCTGAAGTCAGGCTGCCTGGGTGCAGATCCCAGCTCTGCCACAGTAAGCTGTGGCCTCCTGTGCCTCACTGCCTTCTCTGAATAAATGAACCCTCCCTCATAGGGTGGTTAGGGGAAGTAAGCCCATACTTCCCTAAGTTCCAGAACACTTAGAACAGACCAATGTTACATCAATTTATAAATATAGATTATCCCAATGAACCCAGTTGTCTTTTGTCTTCACACTTTTTCACCTGCTGTTCCTTCTGCCTGGAATGCTGTGCCCTGGGCCCAGGGCCGGCCTCATGCCTCTTCATCTTCTAAGGTAAGCTTAGAAGTCACCACCTCTGGGAGGCCACAACTGATAACTCCTCTGCGAATCCTTAGGGATTGGTCACCAAAGATGTCTGATTGGTTTTGCTTTGAGAAAGCTTCACTGTCTTCTTGAACTTCAGTGGCGCATTGTGACTTGCTTTGGCCAATGAAATGCAGCAGAAATTACACTTTGCAGGCAGAAGCTTTAAGAGCCAGTGCGAGAGTCGCCACATCTGCTTCTCAGCGCTGTGATGACTGAGGGCAGGCTCCAGGTTGAAGCCTCCGTCAGTGCAGGTCTCCGACAGACTACGGAGCGCAGGGCCCTGTTGAGCACGTGGGACGTGAAGCATCAGTAGGAATTATTAAGTCACTGAGATTTGGTTTACCCTGACCTAGACCCCAATATCCCCGATACACTAATTTAAATGCACTTGTTTTCAATCTCTTCCCATAGGATTGCATGTTTTCCTGGAGCGGCACATGCATGCTGAACCCTAATTGTTTGCTTAAATGTCTGTCTCTGCCACTAAACTGTAGTTGCACGAGCGCAGGGACTGTGTCTGAAGCAAATTGTTATACTTAGCGCTTCTATAGAGTCTGGCACAAAGTCGGCATCCACAACACTGTATTGATTCCGTTCATTCTAATGAGGACTGGAAGGAGAAGAGTTTCCCTCAGATAAGAGCTTACTGCGCTCAAGGAACTTTTAGAAATTCCTCTCTGTTCTGGTTGGAAGCGAGAACACGGAACATGGAATGCCCTGTTGTTAAAACAGCTGGTAGACGGGCTTAGAGTCAGCAGCCAAGTTCAGGTTCAGGAAGGTGTCAAGGAGCAGCACAGACTCTGAGGCTGGGGATGGGGGATGTGGCTTAGTGAGCCGGCTTGCTCCTTGCTCGGGCCTTATTGGAACGAAACATTTCAGAAAACCGACACACATGGGCTCTTGGTGTTCTTTGGGGATTTTCCATGGAAATAGTTACAGGTGACTCACTCGTGGCATTTAAATCCAGAGCAAAAGCTTCTATAGATGTGTATGTATTTGAATGACAGATGAACAGGTGCTGCTTTGCGGCCCCACCTGGAGAGGAGGGCCAGCCCGAGGTGATTAGAAGGGAGTGTTTTCCACGGTGCACAGGGACGGGAATAGATCAAAGAGGATAATGTTCCTGTTGTGTTAGAGGTGGAAGGAAAATGGGAATAGGTCTCTATTTTATCTTGTGTGGTGAAAAGTTTCCAGTCATAGTAACATATATTTTTTTCACCTGTGACTGAAACCCTAGCTGCTTTCTTCCAAAATTAAGTTTCATATGGAAGCGACCTGGAAGAACGTGGGAATGCAGGGTGGCTGTCGGGGCTTTTGGACAGGACTAGCCTTATGGGGGATTGTAGGGGCGACCCCATGAAGTGGAGTCTGTTGGGAAAAGCCAGATCTGATTAAGTAGGAATATGACAATTAGCATTTACAGGAAGAGTTTTCTGGAATCCATCAGGATGGCCCCTCTTATCTTCTGCTTCCAAATCTTGAGTTACCATGGAATGGCAGGCTGGTCTCTGTGTGTCTGTCATCAAGAAAGGTTTACCTCATCATGTCACACGAGTTAGGAAAATGAAGGCTAAGAAAGTGGGATGAGGGGCCAGCCCCGTGGCCGAGTGGTTAAGTTCTCAAGCTCTGCTTTGGTGGCCTGGGGTTTACCAGTTTGGATCCTGGGCATGGACCTACACACAGCTCATTGAGCCATGTTGTGGGGGCTTTCCACAGAGAAGAATTAGAATGACTTACAACTAGGATATACAAGTATGTACTGGGGCTTTAAGGAGAAGCAAAAAAAACGAGGAAGATTGGCAACCGGTCTTAGCTCCAGGCCAATCTTCTTCACCAAAAAAACTACCAGAAAAAAAAAAATGAAAGTGAGATGACAGTGAACCTGAAACTGCGATCACCTGAGTGCTGGAGACAAGAGCCAATCCAGGGAGTAACTTTAGGTTGCTGATTTCAGTGTTTAGTATGAAAGCATTATTATGCAACATCTCTTCGGAATCCTCTTACCAAAGGAGGGCATCCTATAAGCCTTGTAAATAAATGCAAAACAGCTTCTCTGCAAATCTGCGTGCACGCTGTTTTCAACTGCAGTACAGAGCTCACCTGTTTTCCCTCTTGTCCACCCCCCCTCCCCATACCATGTTACATGGGGTGAATCAGGAGTCCTTGACAGAACACTTTAGACTGTCATCTTCAATATATCAATCTGAATGTTACCCAGAGAGCCCAAACTTGGAACTGGGTACACTGGTTCATGACACTTTAAGTGGTTCTTGTTTGGGGTCAAAGTAGGGGGTGCGTTTTGTTTCTACAGGAAGTGGTTGCATTACGTTAAGCAGGAGCATTTTATGGCGGCGGCTGTAGTAATGGTTGTTGGAAATGCACATATGAGAAGAATATGTTTGTGTCAGGAATCTGTCCTGTGCATCTTTGAAACATCCTTCTTACAGTGGGGAATTTCTCACATTAAAGTCCCACCTCCCCAAGGTGGAGGACTGCTAGTTGACCCTGACGTCCATCTCCCCATCTTCTGTTGTCATTTCTGCTGGGCACATTACTTATCAGGATAAAGATGTCATTTCTACTGTGACTGAGTTAAGCCAGTGAGGTATAAGGAGAAGAGATATGTGTTACTTCCAGGAAGTTTCGTTAAGAGGGAAAGAGCCACCCCATTCCCCTTCCTCTTTCTGCGTTTTGGAACTCAGGTGTGATGGGGCCTTAGTGGCCATTTCAGACTTTGAGGTCGCACAGAGAATGAAACCACATGCAGAGGACGATGGAGCCTTCAGAAGCAAAGTCATCGAGGCTGCCGTGAAGCCGGCATTACCAGTGCTTTCCTGTCTGCTGCAGGACTTCTTTCACATGAGAAATAAACTACTGTCCTGTTTAAGCCACTGCTCCTTTCACTTACACACAGCAGAACTTACCACTAATCAATGCACTCGCTCTTCCAGCCTCCCTTGTGGCTGAGGCACAGGCCTGTGACCCAGGCTCTGTTAACTGCACGCAGTGGGGCGGGACTTCAGTTCTGAAGAAGCAGGCCCTGAGAATTCATTTGCTGGCAAGGGGGGTTGAGGAGGAATCAGGATTTTGGAGGTGGCAGTGGTGAGACACTTGCACCTGGTGCCATACATCTGGGTAGGAGCTCCAGAGTCTGTGCCCAGCAACAGCTGTAGGGCTTTCTCTAGAACAATCGCTCAGGTGGTTAGGCACACTTCCCAGTGACTCAGCTGCCAAGGCCAACACCCTGGCCATCCCAGGGTTTCTCGTGCCACCTGATACCTCTGATAAATCACTTTCTTGTTTCAGCAACAGGGAACCCTGAGTGATCGCCACTCCCCTTAGGTCTCTCTGAAGATACAGATCTTGTCTTCAACACCTCGGCCTCTCTCCTACTGCTTTAAGCCACTGGATTATACCCACGGTTTCTCATGGACGTGGGTTTAACCTTTACCCCCACTTTTCTGGGTGTGAGAATGACTGCAGTTGGCCACCAAAATCCACTCTTTGGTCCAAATATGGGTCTACCCTTGTCACGAGGTACAGCCACACAAGTGAACCTCGTGAATGAAACGGGAATGATTGGGATGTAGGAAACTTCTACCTCACCTGCATAAGGGACGGTTGCTTCCTTGGGTTTTCTCTATTTTCCTTCCCATACTCATGATAGAGCTTCCGCCAGGGAGAGGGGGCGGCACCCTAGGGCATGGCAGAGCCACAGGATGGAAGGAGCCTGAGGCCCTGAATAACTTCGTGGAGCAGGGCTGCCTCAACAGCCTGGACTGTTCCCCCTGGAACAAGAAAGAATGAGCTTCCATTTTCTCTAAGCTGCTGTCTTGGGGTCTCTCAGCTTTACCTTTCTTCACCTACACAATGATAATGGAGGAAACTAGCAGGGACTTGAAAGAGACAACAGGTGGTCACAGATCAAGGCAGGAGACACCAGTGCCGGCAGCCATGTTCTCAGATGGTCTTGTCTCCCATTCTAGAAGGGGGAGATTCACACTGAACGGTGTACGAGCACTGTCACCAGGAGCCAAAGAACCCAAGTCCTGGGACCTCTGCTAGATCCTAGGTACCATAAGATGTTCATTTTTGGTTGCCTCAGTTTGAAGTACATACTCTCCTCTACTTCTACTCCTGGCTTTAAAGTGTACGTTTTTAGCTTTACAATTTTGACCACAATGTTTAGAAAATTGTCTTCATTTGCAACTTTATCGTGTCTTTCCTCTGTTTTAAAGATCGATTAAAAGGTTCTGTTTTTCTTTGATGATGACCTTTTACATTTCAAATCTACTATTTTAGCTTTAATATAGCTATGCCCTTTTAATTTGAGCTTCTAGACTAGGAGTCCGGAAACTACGACCACCTGCTTTTGCCAATGCAGCTCTCTTGGCATACAGCCCACCCACTTGTTTTGCCATTAGCTGTGGCTGCTTTCCCACCCACCTGATAGAGGTGAGAAACTCAGACAGAGACCATGCAGCCTTGAAGCCAAAAATATTTACTCTCTGGCCCTCTACAGAAACATTTGCCCACTCCTGTTCCAGCTCTGTGTCTGCTTTACTCTAATGGAATATTTTTCTTCTACTTAGCTTCTGTCATTGTGTCACTCCTAATTTCTATGACTTCTTTCCTTTTTTTCCTTCTATGTCTTCTGTCTTTAAGTTAAAGTTTAACCAGATTTTGGCTTAACTAACTTTGATCTGATCAGTATCATTACCTTTTAGGTTTGCTGAACTTTCATCGTACCTGTTTTATCTTTTTTAATTAATTATTGATTTCTCAATGAACTTTAACATTGTTACCATTGCTCCTTTTCTATCTAATAACTGCAAGGCAGTGAACATCTGGACAAACAGCCAAAAGGACTGTTCTCTAAATCTTCTCCTCTTACCAGCCAAGTTTCAGGGCTTCGTGTCAGTAAGACCCAACTCCAGGATCCAGCCGCTGTTTGAGGAACCTGCATTGCAGATGGTTCTCTGAGGAATCCTGCTCCTTTGCAGATGTCCTAACATGCAACGCTCTCACCACCTGCTGACTGCACAGATTGGCTGCACGTTAGCTCAGCGCACCAGGAATGCCTGCGCATCTCAGGGCACATTATTCAGAGGGCAGCTACAGCCTACGAAATGCTCAAGTTAGAGAGAAGGAATGACGTTCTCCAGGACCTGTAGATTTAAAATCTACCAAACTTTATTCCGTATCTCCAGTGGCTGAGATAACTATACCCAGAGCTCTAAATCCAAAGCGTGGCTGTAGAGATTGCCTAGGGTCTTACCTAGAGATAATTCCATCAAATTTCCAATGCTTATTGAACATTTACTGTGTGCCAGGAAGTGTTATATATATCAGAGATAAAAAGTAAAATAAGACATAGATTCTCTCTTCAATGAATTTATGATCAAGTTGGAGAGGAAAACAAATAAAACAACACTGATAACACAGTGGGATATGTCTCACTGAGAGATGTTGTAAGAGTGCAGAGGAAGGGTGTCTAAAGCAGGGGAACCTTCTGAGAAAGGGCGACTGAAGGCAGTCAGATCCCACACCCCAGTGGACTGCTCAACTCCCTTCCCACCACCCAAGAATCATGACACCGAGCACTGCAAGCTAACAGGAGGCATTGCATGAACGCCGAGTTAAGGTGGGACCCCGGCACAGAGGGCTCCTTCTGCAGAGACCCCGTGCGGAGGCACACACATGAAGGAGAGATTGAAATGAGTAGGAATTCCTATAATCCCACCTGTTCCCCCCACCACACACATACACACCCATCCCCATCCACCCAGCCCCTGCAATGGACAATAGAAGGAAAAATGGACACACC
>NW_025796519.1:0-4973 GCF_021613505.1 Equus quagga | reverse complement strand
CCCTCTTTAGCTGTGGGGGCCATCACAGGGGGGCTTCAGGCTGCTGGTGCCTACTGTTGCAGACCACCCAGATGTGCTCCCTCCTTAGGGTTGCAGCAGTGTTATGGGCTTTCCCAGCAGCCAGGGGCAGGATCACTTATATTTGCAGCTCTGTCACTGTTGGCGCCCACAAAATCTCACTTGTCCACTATTGGTCACAGCAGAGCTATGGGCATCTTCTGCAGTCTGTGGTTAGCTCACATAGCTATGCTACTTTTGTCCCAGGGTCTTCCAGCCTTGTGGTTGCCAGGTGGGTGCTCTCTACTAGTGCTGTGCGGAGGCTATCGCTGAGGCTGCTGTGAGACTGTAGAGTTTCTCCCTGGGCCACAGAGCTGGGTCGCTGGAACTCCACCTAGTCCCAGTCCTCTTGCCTAGGATCTCGGGGAGCCCCTTGCCCTGTCTGGGGGATAGCCGGAGACCTTGAGTTCAGTGGCAGCTGGCCGGCTGCTGCCCTGCCTGGGATTCTCCTCTTCGAGACCCTCCCAGCGTTGTGGATGCTGGGCGGGGCCTCTCCGCTAATGGCAGGTAGAGACTTTGCCTGTTGCCCGGACGGAACTCTGGAGTTTCCCCCCCCGGGCTGCGGAGCCAGCTGCTGGAGCTCCACCCAGCCCCAGTCCTCTCCCAGGAGATCTCCGGTAGTCCCGAGCCCCTCCCAGGTGAAAGCCTGGTCAGTGGAGCTGGTGGCGGCAGCTGGCGGGCCACCGCGCCATTTTGGATTCTCTCCAGGAGCTTCCCGGCATTGTGGATGCTGGGCGGGGCCTCTCCACTAATGGCAGGTAGAGACTTTGCCTGCTGCCCGGACTGAACTCTAGAGTTTCCCCCCCAGGCCATGGAGCTGGCCGCTGGAGCTCCACCCAGCCCCAGTCCTCTCCCAGGAGATCTCCAGTAGTCCCGAGCCCCTCCTGGGCAAAAGCCCGGTCAGTGGAGCCAGTGGCGGTGGCTGGAGGGCCGCCGTGCTGTTTGGATTCTCTCTGGGAGCCTCCCGGCATTGTGGATGCTAGGCGGGGCCTCTCCGCTAATGGTGGGTAGGGGTTTTCCCCGCCGCCTCAGGTGTGTAACTCTGGAGCTTCCCTCTGGGCTTAGGTGTACTTGCGGGGGGCTTAGGTAGGGCTCTGGTCACCTGTTTCCACCATCACTCCTCTGGTGTGCTCTCCCTCCTGCCCTTGGTGTGTGGCAATGTTCTGGGGGCGTCCGCTGGAAGAAAGCCGCTTGCAGATACTAGGCTGTTCGGGGGTCAGGGTAGGAGAGTTTTCACCTATCTCCACCTCCTCCCGGAGGGAAGTCTGTCTGCCTTCCGATGTATGGCAGCATGGGTCTCTCAGGCGTCCTGAGATGCTATATGGATATCCTTTGTTAAGTGATGAATGTCCAATTAGTTGTAGATTCGAAGGGGAGAGACAAAGAAGACTACTCATGCCGCCATCTTGGATCTTCCGAGCTATACTATACTTTTTATCATTATTTTAGGGTGTACTCTTTCTACTTGTGAAAAAAAGTTTACTGTAAAATAGTATATGTGTTACACTGGCAGCAGCCTCATACATTTCATGTTTACCACCTCGCTTGACAGCATCATTTTCTCTTGATTTAGTCTCCTGTTGCTTTGTTCATCATGGTCCCTAAGCATATAATATACACTGCTAATGTTGCCAATAAGAGGCCACGTTGATGGGGCTGGTCCCATGGCCAAGTGGTTAAGTTTGCATGCTCTGCTGTGGCAGCCCACAGTTTTGCAGGTTCGGATCCTGGGCACAAACCTAATACTGCTCATCAAGCCATGCTGAGGAGGCAGCCCACATGCTACAACTAGAAAGACCCACAACTAAAAAAATATATATATAGGTAGATAGATATACACACACACACACACACACAGATACACAACTATGCACTGGGGGGCTTTGGGGAGAAGAAGAAAAAATAAAACCTTTTTTAAAAAAAAGAGGCCACAGGGCTGGCCCTGTGGCCGAGTGGTTAAGTTCGCGCACTCCGCTGCAGGCGGCCCAGAGTTTCATTGGTTCGAATCCTGGACGCGGACATGGCACTGATCATCAAACAACGCTGAGGCAGCATCCCACATGCCACAACTAGAAGGACCTACAACAAAGAATATACAACTATGTACTGGGGGGCTTTGGGGAAAAAAATAAAATCTTTAAAAAAAAAAAAAAGAGGCCACATTGAGTGACTGACCTGGAAATAAAATTAAAAGTGATTAAGGACTACAAAGGTGGAAAATAAGTGATAGTTATCTCTCGTCAGTCAGGCATGCCTCATTCAACTATAGCTATGATCTTGAAGACCAAGAATAAAGTGATGGAAGCTGTTAAAAGATCTGCTTCATTGAAGGCAATGAGACTAACAAAAATTTGAGAAGGGCCTATATCAGACATGGAGAAACTTCTAATGACCTGGACTGAAGACCAGACACAGAAGCATATCCTTCTCTGCACCATGACAATCACAACCAAAGCAAAAAGTTTGTGATGTTGAAATAAAAGTCTGGACCTGACTATGATGTTGAATTTATTGCTAGCTCTGGGTAGTTTAAGTGATTCAAGAATTGTTATTCATTACATAATGTGAAAGTGAGTGGTGAGTATGTGTGTGCTGCTATGAACACAGCTGAAGAATTTTGGGAAACTCTAGATAAGCTGACTATGGGGGAAAATTACTTGCCAGAGCAAATATTCAATATGGATAAAACCTCCTTATTCTGGAAATGTATTCCTGAAAAGACTTTCATCCAAAAAAAGGCCAAGTCAATGTGATGTTTCAAGGCTTTTAAGGACAGGATAAAAGTCTTGCTTGGGGACAATGTTGCAGGGTACAAATTGAAACCCTTTGTGATCTGGCACGTGAGAATCCCAGGACCTTCAAGCACATTGATAAGTACACACTACTAGTGTACTACATGAGCAATAAGAGGTCATGGAAAACCCAGCTCTTCTTCCAAGATGCCCTCCTGAATTTCTATGCCAGAGAAATGTAGAAGTAATGTTTGGAGAATAACATACCTTTTAATATTTTGCTTATTGTTGATAAAACTCCTGGACATCCTCCTTTTATTGTTGATCTTCATCTCAATATCAAAGTGGTGTTTCTCCCTTCAAACACCATCCATGTGATACAACCAATGGATCAAGGAGTTATAGCAGCTTTTAAGACCTACTACCTGAGGAGGACTTTTGCCCAGGCTATTGCTGCAACTGAGGAAGACACTGAGAAAACACTAATGCAATAATGGAAGGATTACAATATGTATGACTGCACCAAGAACCTTGCTTGGGCTTGGAGCGATGTCACAAAAGAGTGTATGAATGGCATCTGGAAGAAGACATTCAAGAGGTTCAAAGGATTTGCCAAGGATGAAGAGCTTGCAAAAATCAACAAGGCTGTGGTTGATATGGCAAAAAACTTAACCTGGGTGTGGCTGAGGATGATGCTGAGGAGCTCCTAGAGGTGGTTCCTGAGGAAATGACTAATGAGAAATTGTTGGAACTGGAACACGAATGCATAGCTAAAGAAGAGGCAAGAGAAAAGGAAACTGCAGGAGAAGAAACAGAAGAACCTCCAAGAAAATTCACAATGAAGGGTTTAGCAGAAGCTTTTGCAGACCTCAATAAGGTCCTTAAAAAGTTTGAAAACATGGACCCCAACACTGAAAGGTTTTCATTCAGAGAGGAATGTTCCTGGTGCATTATCTGCTTACAAGCAAATCTGTGATAAATAAAAAAAGAAACAAACCACCAAGCAAATCACCATGGATATATTTCTGAAAAGAGTGACACCTCCTCAAGAGGAGCCTCAGGCAGGTCCTTCAAGAAGCTATTGGTGTCATAGCAGACGACAGCTCTGTGCATGTTATTGCCCCTGAAGGCTTTCCAGTGGGACAAGATGTGGAAGTGAAAGACAGTGATGTTGATGATGTTGGCCCTGGGTAGGCGTAAGCTAATGTGTGTGTTTGTGTCTCAGGTATTTTTTTGTTTGTTTGTTTTTTGTTTTGTTTTTTTATTAAGGTTATAAAAGTTAATATCCTTGTGAAATTACAGTTGTACATTATTATTAGTCATGTTGTAGTTACACCACTTCACCCCTAGTGCCCTCCCCCCACCTGCTTTTCCCCTGGCAACCACCGATCAGTTCTCTTTGTCCATACGTTAACTACCACCTATAAGTGGAGTCATACCGAGTTCGTCTTTCTCTGTCTGGCTTATTTCACTGAACATAATACTCTCAAGGTCTATCCATGTTGTTGTGAATGGGACAACTTTGTCCTTTTTTATGGCTGAGTAGTATTGCATTGTATATATATACCATAACTTCTTTATCTAATCATCAGTTGCTGGGCACTTAGGTTGGTTCCATGACTTGGCTATTGTGAATAATGCTGCAATGAAGATAGGGGTGCATAGAGCTTCTGAAATTGCTGATTTCAGGTTCTTAGGATATATACCCAATAGTGGGATGGCTGGGTCATAAGGTATTTCTATTCTTAACTTTTTGAGGAATCTCCATACTGATTTCCATAGTGGCTGCACCAGTTTGCATTCCCACCAACAGTGTATGAGGGTTCCCTTTTCTCCACAACCTCTCCAACATTTGTCACTCTTGGTTTTGGATTTTTTTTTTGCCATTCTAACAGGTGTAAGGTGATATCTTAGTGTAGTTTTGATTTGCATTTCCCTGATGATTAGTGATGATGAGCACCTTTTCATGTGTCTATTGGCCATCCGTGTATCTTCTTTGGAGAAATGTCTGTTCATGTCCCCTGCCCATTTTGTAATTGTGTTATTTGATTTTTTATTGTTGAGTTGGGTGAGTTCTTTGTGTATTATGGAGATTAACCCTTTGTCGGATAAGTAACTTGTGAATATTTTTTCCCAATTAGTGGGCTGTTTTTTTGTTTCAATCCTGTTTTCCCTTGCCTTGAA
>NW_025796518.1:0-4371 GCF_021613505.1 Equus quagga | reverse complement strand
TTAGTGGGCTGTTTTTTTGTTTCAATCCTGTTTTCCCTTGCCTTGAAGAAACTCTTTAGTCTGATGAAGTCCCATTTGTTTATTCTTTCTATTGTTTCCCTCATCTGAGGAGTTATAGTGTCCAAAAAGATTCTTTTGAAACTGATGTCAAAGAGTGTACTGCCTATATTCTCTTCTAGAAGACTTATTGTTTCAGGCCTAATCTTTAGGTCTTTGATCCATTTTGAGTTTACTTTTGTGAATGGTGAAAAAGAATGGTCAATTTTCATTCTTTTACATGTGGCTGTCCAGTTTTCCCAGCACCATTTGTTGAAGAGACTTTCTTTCCTCCATTGTAGGCCCTCAGCTCCTTTGTCAAAGATTAGCTGTCCATAGATGTGTGGTTTTATTTCTGGGCTTTCAATTCTGTTCCATTGATCTGTGCATCTGTTTTTGTACCAGTACCATGCTGTTTTGATTACTATGGCTTTGTAGTATCTTTTGAAATCAGGGATTGTGATGCCTCCAGCTTTGTTCTTCTTTCTCAGGGTTGCTTTAGCAATTACGGGTCTTTTGTTGCCCCGTATGAATTTTTGGATTCTTTGTTCGATTTCTGTAAAGAATGACATGGGAATTCTGATTGGGATAGCATTGAATCTGTAGATTGCTTTAGGTAGTATGGACATTTTAACTATGTTTATTCTTCCAATCCATGTGCATGGAATGTCTTTCCGTCTCTTTATGTCGTCGTCGATTTCTTTCAAGAAGGTCTTGTAGTTTTCGTTGTATAAATCTTTCACTTCCTTGGTTAAATTTATCCTTAGGTATTTTATTCTTTTTGTTGCAATCGTGAATGGGATTGAGTTCTTGAGATCTTTTTCTGTTAGTTTGTTGTTAGCATATAGAAATGCTACTGATTTATGTATGTTGATTTTATACCCTGTGACTTTGCTGTAGTTGTTGATTGTTTCTAATAGTTTTTGTATGGATTCTTTGGGGTTTTCTATATATAAGATCATGTCGTCTGCAAACAGTGAGAGTTTTACTTCTTCATTTCCTATTTGGATTCCTTTTATTTCTTTTTCCTGCCGAATTGCTCTGGCCAACACCTCCAGTACTGTGTTGAATAGGAGTGGTGAAAGTGGGCACCCTAGTCTTGTTCCTGTTCTGAGAGGGATGGGTTTCAGTTTTTGTCCATTGAATATGATGTTGGCTGTGGGTTTGTCATATATGGCCTTTATTATGTTGAGGTACTTTCCTTCTATACCCATTTTATTGAGGGTTTTTATCATAAATGGATGTTGGATCTTGTCGAATGCTTTCTCTGCATCTATTGAGATGATCATGTGGTTTTTGTTTCTCATTTTGTTAATGTAGTGTATCACGTTGATTGACTTGTGGATGTTGAACCATCCCTGTGTCCCTGGTATAAATCCCACTTGATCGTGGTGTATAATCTTTTTGATGTATTGCTGTATTTGGTTTGCCAGAATTTTGTTGAGGATTTTTGCATCTATGTTCATCAGTGATATTGGCCTGTAGTTTTCCTTCTTTGTGTTGTCCTTGTCAGGTTTGGGGATCAGGGTGATGTTGGCTTCATAGAATGTATTAGGGAGTGCTCCATCTTCCTCTATTTTCTGGAACAGTTTGAGAAGGATAGGTATTAAATCTTCTTTGAATGTTTGGTAGAATTCTCCAGAGAAGCCATCTGGTCCTGGACTCTTATTTTTGGGGAGGTTTTTGATTACTGTTTCTATTTCTTTACTTGTGATTGGCCTATTCAGATTCTCCATTTCTTCCTGATTCAGTTTGGGGAGGTTGTAAGAGTCCAGGAATTTATCCATTTCTTCTAGGTTGTTCAATTTGTTGGCATATAGTTTTTCATAGTATTTTCTTATGATCCCCTGTATTTCTTTGGTATCTGTTGTGATTTCTCCTCTCTCATTCCTAATTTTATTTATTTGAGATTTCTCTCTTCTTTTCTTGGTGAGTCTGGCTAAGGGTTTGTCGATTTTGTTAATTTTTTTGAAGAACCAACTCTTTGTTTCATTGATCCTTTCTACTGTCTTTTTAGTTTCAATATCGTTTATTTCTGCTCTTATTTTTATTATTTCCCTCCTTCTACTGACTCTGGGCTTTGTTTGTTCTTCTTTTTCTAATTCTGTTAGGTGTCGTTTGAGGTTGCTTATGTGAGCTTATGTTTGTTTAGTGAGGTGAGCCTGTATTGCAATGAATTTCCCTCTTAGGACTGCTTTTGCTGCATCCCAAATGATTTGGTATGACATGTTCTCATTTTCATTTGTCTCCAGATAATATGTGATTTCTTCTTTAATTTTTTCAATAATCCAGTGTTTGTTCAGTAGCATGTCATTTAGTCTCCACATTTTTGCACCTTTCTCTGTTTTATTCTTGTAGTTGATTTCTAGTTTCATAGCATTATGATCAGAAAAGATGCATGATATTATTTCAACTCTCTTGTATTTATTGATGCTTGCTTTGTTTCCCAAAATATGGTCTATTCTTGAGAATGTTCCATGCGCACTTGAGAAGAATGTGTAGCCTGCTGTTTTTGGATGAAATGTTCTATATATATCTATTAAATCCATCTGGTCTAATTTTTCATTTAATTCTATAATTTCCTTGTTGATTTTCTGTCTGGATGTTCTATCCATTGGTGTTAATGGGGTGTTGAGGTCCCCTACTATTATTGTATTGTTGTTGATGTCTTCTTTTAGTTCTGTTAAGAGTTGCTTTACAAATTTTGGTGCTCCTGTGTTGGGTGCTTATATATTTATAAGTGTTGTGTCTTCTTGGTGGAGAGTCCCTTTTATCATTATATACTGTCCCTCTTTGTCTTTCTTTATCTGTTTTGCTTTCAAGTTGACTTTGTCTGATATTAGTATAGCGACACCTGCTTTCTTTTGTTCATTATTAGCTTGGAGTATTGTCTTCCATCCCTTCACTCTGAGTCTGTGTTTGTCTTTGGGGCTGAGGTGTGTTTCCTGGAGGCAGCATATTGTTGGATCTTGTTGTTTGATCCATCCTGCCACTCTGTGCCTTTCGATTGGAGAGTTCAATCCATTCACGTTTAGTGTGATTATTGAAACGTGGGGGCCTACTGTTGCAATTTGATGACTTGCTTTCCGGTTCTTTTGCATTTTGTCCTGATGGAGAGCTGTTACTTTGTATTATTCCTTCTGCTTATCTCCTTTGTTCTGGATTTTGTAACCCCTTTCCTTTTTTTGATTTTTCAGGAATGAGTTTCTTCCTGAGCAATTCTTGAAGAGGAGGTTTTGTGGTGAGGAACTCCCTTAACTTTTGTTTATCTGGGAAAGTTTTTATTTCTCCATCATATTTGAAGGATATTTTTGCTGGGTAGAGTATTCTTGGCTGCAAGTTTTTATCCTTCAGAGTTTTGAATATTTCATTCCAATCTCTTCTAGCCTGTAAGGTCTCTCCTGAGAAATCTGCTGATAGCCTTATGGGGTATCCTTTGTAAGTTATTTTCTTCTGCCTGGCTGCCCTTAGTATTTTCTCTTTGTCGTTGACTTTTGCTAGTTTCACTACTATATTTCTTGGGGTTGGTCTTCTTGTGTTAATAAAGCTTGGAGATCTATTGGCTTCTGTGACATGAAGTTCCATCTCTCTTCCCAAGTTTGGAAAGTTCTCAGCTATTATTTCTTTGAACAGGCCTTCTGCCCCCTTTTCCTTCTCTTCTCCCTCTGGTATACCTATAATCCTTATGTTGCATCTCCTAATTGATTCTGATAATTCTCAGAGAGTTTCTTCATTTCTTTTTAGTCTTAGTTCTCTCTCCTCCTCTGCCTGCAGCATTTCTATATTCCTATCTTCCAAATTGCTGATTCTTTCCTCCATATTATCGGCCCTACTGTTCAGTGCGTCTAGATTTTTCTTAATCTCCTCTATTGTGTTCTTCATTTCCAGTATTTCTGTTTGGTTCTTCTTTATAGTATCGAACTCTTTTGTGACATAGCTCCTGAACTCGTTGAGTTGTCTATCTGAATTCTCTTTTAACTCATTGAGTTTTTTAATGATGGCTGTTTTGAAGTCATCGTCATTTAGGTTATATATTTCATTGTCTTTGGGATTGTTTTCCATGTGTTTGTCATTTTCCTTCTGTTCTGGAGATTTAATATATTTTTTCATATTGCTTGATGGTGTAGATTTGTGCCTCCACATAGAGACAGAGTTTAGTTACTGCTTCCACTTGTTTCTACTGGTGTGGTGGGGGGACAGCTGTTTATACTGCACCAACCAGGAACCCTATCAGCTGTTGCTAACTGGGCCTGGGCCCCTCCTCGCAGTCACAGTGATCCTGTGGGTTCCCTCTTTAGCTGTGGGGGCCATCACAGGGGGGCTTCAGGCTGCTGG
>NW_025796517.1:0-4371 GCF_021613505.1 Equus quagga | reverse complement strand
CCAGCAGCCTGAAGCCCCCCTGTGATGGCCCCCACAGCTAAAGAGGGAACCCACAGGATCACTGTGACTGCGAGGAGGGGCCCAGGCCCAGTTAGCAACAGCTGATAGGGTTCCTGGTTGGTGCAGTATAAACAGCTGTCCCCCCACCACACCAGTAGAAACAAGTGGAAGCAGTAACTAAACTCTGTCTCTATGTGGAGGCACAAATCTACACCATCAAGCAATATGAAAAAATATATTAAATCTCCAGAACAGAAGGAAAATGACAAACACATGGAAAACAATCCCAAAGACAATGAAATATATAACCTAAATGACGATGACTTCAAAACAGCCATCATTAAAAAACTCAATGAGTTAAAAGAGAATTCAGATAGACAACTCAACGAGTTCAGGAGCTATGTCACAAAAGAGTTCGATACTATAAAGAAGAACCAAACAGAAATACTGGAAATGAAGAACACAATAGAGGAGATTAAGAAAAATCTAGACGCACTGAACAGTAGGGCCGATAATATGGAGGAAAGAATCAGCAATTTGGAAGATAGGAATATAGAAATGCTGCAGGCAGAGGAGGAGAGAGAACTAAGACTAAAAAGAAATGAAGAAACTCTCTGAGAATTATCAGAATCAATTAGGAGATGCAACATAAGGATTATAGGTATACCAGAGGGAGAAGAGAAGGAAAAGGGGGCAGAAGGCCTGTTCAAAGAAATAATAGCTGAGAACTTTCCAAACTTGGGAAGAGAGATGGAACTTCATGTCACAGAAGCCAATAGATCTCCAAGCTTTATTAACACAAGAAGACCAACCCCAAGAAATATAGTAGTGAAACTAGCAAAAGTCAACGACAAAGAGAAAATACTAAGGGCAGCCAGGCAGAAGAAAATAACTTACAAAGGATACCCCATAAGGCTATCAGCAGATTTCTCAGGAGAGACCTTACAGGCTAGAAGAGATTGGAATGAAATATTCAAAACTCTGAAGGATAAAAACTTGCAGCCAAGAATACTCTACCCAGCAAAAATATCCTTCAAATATGATGGAGAAATAAAAACTTTCCCAGATAAACAAAAGTTAAGGGAGTTCCTCACCACAAAACCTCCTCTTCAAGAATTGCTCAGGAAGAAACTCATTCCTGAAAAATCAAAAAAAGGAAAGGGGTTACAAAATCCAGAACAAAGGAGATAAGCAGAAGGAATAATACAAAGTAACAGCTCTCCATCAGGACAAAATGCAAAAGAACCGGAAAGCAAGTCATCAAATTGCAACAGTAGGCCCCCACGTTTCAATAATCACACTAAACGTGAATGGATTGAACTCTCCAATCGAAAGGCACAGAGTGGCAGGATGGATCAAACAACAAGATCCAACAATATGCTGCCTCCAGGAAACACACCTCAGCCCCAAAGACAAACACAGACTCAGAGTGAAGGGATGGAAGACAATACTCCAAGCTAATAATGAACAAAAGAAAGCAGGTGTCGCTATACTAATATCAGACAAAGTCAACTTGAAAGCAAAACAGATAAAGAAAGACAAAGAGGGACAGTATATAATGATAAAAGGGACTCTCCACCAAGAAGACACAACACTTATAAATATATAAGCACCCAACACAGGAGCACCAAAATTTGTAAAGCAACTCTTAACAGAACTAAAAGAAGACATCAACAACAATACAATAATAGTAGGGGACCTCAACACCCCATTAACACCAATGGATAGAACATCCAGACAGAAAATCAACAAGGAAATTATAGAATTAAATGAAAAATTAGACCAGATGGATTTAATAGATATATATAGAACATTTCATCCAAAAACAGCAGGCTACACATTCTTCTCAAGTGCGCATGGAACATTCTCAAGAATAGACCATATTTTGGGAAACAAAGCAAGCATCAATAAATACAAGAGAGTTGAAATAATATCATGCATCTTTTCTGATCATAATGCTATGAAACTAGAAATCAACTACAAGAATAAAACAGAGAAAGGTGCAAAAATGTGGAGACTAAATGACATGCTACTGAACAAACACTGGATTATTGAAAAAATTAAAGAAGAAATCACATATTATCTGGAGACAAATGAAAATGAGAACATGTCATACCAAATCATTTGGGATGCAGCAAAAGCAGTCCTAAGAGGGAAATTCATTGCAATACAGGCTCACCTCACTAAACAAACATAAGCTCACATAAGCAACCTCAAACGACACCTAACAGAATTAGAAAAAGAAGAACAAACAAAGCCCAGAGTCAGTAGAAGGAGGGAAATAATAAAAATAAGAGCAGAAATAAACGATATTGAAACTAAAAAGACAGTAGAAAGGATCAATGAAACAAAGAGTTGGTTCTTCAAAAAAATTAACAAAATCGACAAACCCTTAGCCAGACTCACCAAGAAAAGAAGAGAGAAATCTCAAATAAATAAAATTAGGAATGAGAGAGGAGAAATCACAACAGATACCAAAGAAATACAGGGGATCATAAGAAAATACTATGAAAAACTATATGCCAACAAATTGAACAACCTAGAAGAAATGGATAAATTCCTGGACTCTTACAACCTCCCCAAACTGAATCAGGAAGAAATGGAGAATCTGAATAGGCCAATCACAAGTAAAGAAATAGAAACAGTAATCAAAAACCTCCCCAAAAATAAGAGTCCAGGACCAGATGGCTTCTCTGGAGAATTCTACCAAACATTCAAAGAAGATTTAATACCTATCCTTCTCAAACTGTTCCAGAAAATAGAGGAAGATGGAGCACTCCCTAATACATTCTATGAAGCCAACATCACCCTGATCCCCAAACCTGACAAGGACAACACAAAGAAGGAAAACTACAGGCCAATATCACTGATGAACATAGATGCAAAAATCCTCAACAAAATTCTGGCAAACCAAATACAGCAATACATCAAAAAGATTATACACCACGATCAAGTGGGATTTATACCAGGGACACAGGGATGGTTCAACATCCACAAGTCAATCAACGTGATACACTACATTAACAAAATGAGAAACAAAAACCACATGATCATCTCAATAGATGCAGAGAAAGCATTCGACAAGATCCAACATCCATTTATGATAAAAACCCTCAATAAAATGGGTATAGAAGGAAAGTACCTCAACATAATAAAGGCCATATATGACAAACCCACAGCCAACATCATATTCAATGGACAAAAACTGAAACCCATCCCTCTCAGAACAGGAACAAGACTAGGGTGCCCACTTTCACCACTCCTATTCAACACAGTACTGGAGGTGTTGGCCAGAGCAATTCGGCAGGAAAAAGAAATAAAAGGAATCCAAATAGGAAATGAAGAAGTAAAACTCTCACTGTTTGCAGACGACATGATCTTATATATAGAAAACCCCAAAGAATCCATACAAAAACTATTAGAAACAATCAACAACTACAGCAAAGTCACAGGGTATAAAATCAACATACATAAATCAGTAGCATTTCTATATGCTAACAACAAACTAACAGAAAAAGATCTCAAGAACTCAATCCCATTCACGATTGCAACAAAAAGAATAAAATACCTAAGGATAAATTTAACCAAGGAAGTGAAAGATTTATACAACGAAAACTACAAGACCTTCTTGAAAGAAATCGACGACGACATAAAGAGACGGAAAGACATTCCATGCACATGGATTGGAAGAATAAACATAGTTAAAATGTCCATACTACCTAAAGCAATCTACAGATTCAATGCTATCCCAATCAGAATTCCCATGTCATTCTTTACAGAAATCGAACAAAGAATCCAAAAATTCATACGGGGCAACAAAAGACCCGTAATTGCTAAAGCAACCCTGAGAAAGAAGAACAAAGCTGGAGGCATCACAATCCCTGATTTCAAAAGATACTACAAAGCCATAGTAATCAAAACAGCATGGTACTGGTACAAAAACAGATGCACAGATCAATGGAACAGAATTGAAAGCCCAGAAATAAAACCACACATCTATGGACAGCTAATCTTTGACAAAGGAGCTGAGGGCCTACAATGGAGGAAAGAAAGTCTCTTCAACAAATGGTGCTGGGAAAACTGGACAGCCACATGTAAAAGAATGAAAATTGACCATTCTTTTTCACCATTCACAAAAGTAAACTCAAAATGGATCAAAGACCTAAAGATTAGGCCTGAAACAATAAGTCTTCTAGAAGAGAATATAGGCAGTACACTCTTTGACATCAGTTTCAAAAGAATCTTTTTGGACACTATAACTCCTCAGATGAGGGAAACAATAGAAAGAATAAACAAATGGGACTTCATCAGACTAAAGAGTTTCTTCAAGGCAAGGGAAAACAGGATTGAAACAAAAAAACAGCCCACTAA
>NW_025796516.1:0-1144 GCF_021613505.1 Equus quagga | reverse complement strand
ATTAGCAATCCTCTTAAAGAGAAATGTGGCCCCAAATGTTGAGCTCAACCTCCTTTGGCTCCTCTAGATCTTGTCTCTGCAAATTTTCATTGCCTGGGTAGCTCTCTGATGGCTTCAACCATCTGTTTTATTTTATTTAGCTTGTACTCCATGGGAGGGTTGGTCCAAACCTCTGGTCAACCATAAATAGAACTCAATTTAATCATCTTTGAAGATAAACAGATCTTTCAGGGTCCACTCTTTATATAAAATGCTTGCTTTGGTGCGTTCTCTTTGACTCATCTTGTTTATCTGAGCACTATTTATATAGTGAGGGAATTCTTCTCTTAAAGTGAGTGGAGGTCATGGTATTTGTTTGCATTCACTGTAGAGTCTTTTAGCTTCCCGAGCAGGTTGGGAATGATGCATGGCCTTGAGTAGTTGCAGGTGAAGGATTCTTTCTCCCCTGCCTGTCAACCTCTAATTTTGTTGAAGCTCCAAACCCATGCATCAGCTTCGCTGAGTGAAGGACATATACTGTGCTCTGAAGGCTGAGTTTGAGCCTGTGCTGCTTCTCCTTGGTGAGGTGATTTTTGTCAGCAGTTCCCCCATTCACTCTTTTTGTTTAGTGTGTTCAAACTTTCTTCCAGTTGATTGTTTCTTTCCTCCAGCTGGGTTCCAGCCAAGGCAATGATTTCTGTGACATTATTTACCACACCTCTTCTGCCTTCTTAGCGAAGTGCTAGTAATCTTTCAGAGATAATGGTTAAGTGCTTTGTTGCTAAGCCAGATTCCAGGATTCAAATCCCAATTCCAAAGCCCATGGGCATGTGCCATTGAAAGAGTGATTTAACCTGAGTTACAGTTTTGTTATGTGCAAAATAGGCATAATAATTGTACCTACCTCATGGGTTATTGTGAAGACTAAATGAGAGAAGAAGAACTTAATAAATATTGGCTATTAGTAGTTGTTACTATCTTGAGGGAGTAAGTGCTTCCCTTTTTTCCTCCCAGTGTACAAACCCCTTAACGTCTTTTTCAGCATATTGGGGAATGTCAGCCACTGCTTTAGAATTTCCTCCTGAGAAGGATACATTATCCTGTGCATTTTCGCTAGCAAAAAAAATCCTGTATAACCTAAATCTTATCGTGAAGAAACAATCAA
>NW_025796515.1:0-1144 GCF_021613505.1 Equus quagga | reverse complement strand
TTGATTGTTTCTTCACGATAAGATTTAGGTTATACAGGATTTTTTTTGCTAGCGAAAATGCACAGGATAATGTATCCTTCTCAGGAGGAAATTCTAAAGCAGTGGCTGACATTCCCCAATATGCTGAAAAAGACGTTAAGGGGTTTGTACACTGGGAGGAAAAAAGGGAAGCACTTACTCCCTCAAGATAGTAACAACTACTAATAGCCAATATTTATTAAGTTCTTCTTCTCTCATTTAGTCTTCACAATAACCCATGAGGTAGGTACAATTATTATGCCTATTTTGCACATAACAAAACTGTAACTCAGGTTAAATCACTCTTTCAATGGCACATGCCCATGGGCTTTGGAATTGGGATTTGAATCCTGGAATCTGGCTTAGCAACAAAGCACTTAACCATTATCTCTGAAAGATTACTAGCACTTCGCTAAGAAGGCAGAAGAGGTGTGGTAAATAATGTCACAGAAATCATTGCCTTGGCTGGAACCCAGCTGGAGGAAAGAAACAATCAACTGGAAGAAAGTTTGAACACACTAAACAAAAAGAGTGAATGGGGGAACTGCTGACAAAAATCACCTCACCAAGGAGAAGCAGCACAGGCTCAAACTCAGCCTTCAGAGCACAGTATATGTCCTTCACTCAGCGAAGCTGATGCATGGGTTTGGAGCTTCAACAAAATTAGAGGTTGACAGGCAGGGGAGAAAGAATCCTTCACCTGCAACTACTCAAGGCCATGCATCATTCCCAACCTGCTCGGGAAGCTAAAAGACTCTACAGTGAATGCAAACAAATACCATGACCTCCACTCACTTTAAGAGAAGAATTCCCTCACTATATAAATAGTGCTCAGATAAACAAGATGAGTCAAAGAGAACGCACCAAAGCAAGCATTTTATATAAAGAGTGGACCCTGAAAGATCTGTTTATCTTCAAAGATGATTAAATTGAGTTCTATTTATGGTTGACCAGAGGTTTGGACCAACCCTCCCATGGAGTACAAGCTAAATAAAATAAAACAGATGGTTGAAGCCATCAGAGAGCTACCCAGGCAATGAAAATTTGCAGAGACAAGATCTAGAGGAGCCAAAGGAGGTTGAGCTCAACATTTGGGGCCACATTTCTCTTTAAGAGGATTGCTAAT
>NW_025796514.1:0-2616 GCF_021613505.1 Equus quagga | reverse complement strand
TATTGGAAAAGAGTAAAAATATCCTACTGCATCATAGAACAGAAAGAAACAGCATTGTTTTTAATTATTTAACATACGTAATTGTGCTCAGTCTTATTTAGGTCTCCTTTTTAAAAGTCTAATATGTATGTATCTTAAGAATACACAATAATATAGCCAACAAAATCTGTATATCCAAAAAGAGATAAAAGAGTTAAAATTGTTATAACAGATGATAGAAAAAATATTATAACATTTTTCACACATATTGTGTTTAATTAGTTTATTAATTTCTACTAATTGTCACTTAATTAGTCCTATTGTCCTGCTAATACAGTAGCATTTATGTAGCAAGAAAGTAAAAATACAAGATAAGATATAATTTCAAATAAAAATCTATTTTTCACATTTTTATGTTAAAGTACTAACATGTTTAAAATGATTTATTCTAAATTATGTAATATGTATAATAAATATATATATGTTTTTGGTCTGGTTTGGCTCTATCTCACATTGGTTCTCTAAAATTCGGCCACCTTAGACCAGGGACAAGATAGTTGTTTTAGAAAATCTATTTCACATGATGCCAAAGATTTTCAAAATCTATGTTTTAAAAATAAAGGTTCTAATAGCAAATTCATTCATTGTGATTGGCATATTTATTCCAAAGAATATTTTGTTTTCCATGCATACAATTTAAGCAATAATAACACAATGAAATATTCTATATACAAAAGTTTCAAAATTTAGAAGAATTTAAAAAGAATTTGTAATCACAAAAATTCCATGTTTCATCTTGATGTTTTTCTAAAATTGAAGTATTTAAACTATATTCAAATTTACAATTTCATAGACGATGTTATACATAAAGTGATAAAATCCGAGAAACAAAAATGGAAATTCTGCAGGTGATTTTATAAGTTCTTATGTTTCATGCTAAAAATAATTTAGGTTTTAGAGGATCACAAGAAATCACCAGAAATCTCAATGAATGTTTCTAAATTTAGTTAAAATATAATTATCAAAAGGAATCTGTGTCTTATTTGTGTAATAAAATTTAAAAGAAATTTATAATGTTACCAGGAAACCACAATAGATCTAAAATACTGTCAAGAATATAAGAAAACAACCTTAAAAACATTTACAGACACCTGATGGGTATCAAGGTCAAATGAAATCACAGCACTTCACACACAAACTACAGCTGTGTACCAAACACTGCAAGATATGACCTCAAATGACAATGTACGTTATGCAGGGATCTGAAGCAACTTGGCACCGATAGAGTACACATTTGGATGCAATTTAATTTGGTGGGATGATATTTACAACCAAGTGGGAAAAGTTAATAATTCTGTGCAATAAAAAAAACTCATCTATGTAAAAAGCAGCAGGCTTCACAGAAGGCCCACCCTTTAGCTTACAACAAATGAGAGAAAATAACTTTGAAAGTATGTTGATAAATCTAAAACGTTAGAAACAGATAGGAGTGCACTTCCCAACTTTGAAAATAAATGGAAATAAATGTTATCAAACTGGAAATGTACGAATCACTGGATGAAAGTATCAGTGATTATGGGATATAGCATATTTTAAAGGTTAGGAGTTTACAGAATCCTAATTTCAACTTGGAGACGGAAATACAAAAACTTCAACCACGGGCCTTCAGATTTAATATTTAACAGGAGAAAATTATTTTTCAATGAATACATCTGAGTTTCAAAAAGCAGCCACTGACTTGGCTTTTAAATATTTGGGCAATTTAAGTTCTGCAGAAATTTCATTTTAAATGATTTTAAGCAAGATTCAACGTCAGTAATTTGGAATATAAAATCGGTTTCCTGTTTGGATCTTCTAAAATGATTCACACATTTGGCTTAGTGCAACCTTATCCAAATTGGCAGGTGGCTTTGAACGTTTTACAGAAAATACTAGTCACAGCGGGGATGTTGCAAAAGAAACTTCAGTGAGCTGATGTTCATTAAAAATTATTATTGCAGATCATAAAAATTTCAAAAACAGCAATTCTTAACAATGAAAACAAGATTATCAAAGAAGTCTATTTTGAAAAGACTTGATTACTTTCCTTCTATTAGTGCGAAGAAAGTAAAATTATAACATTCTTGTTTGGACATATATAAAATATTTAAATTTAGAATAGTCTTGTGAGTTTTTTTTTGAAGATTAACCCTGAGCTAATATCTGCCTCCAATCCTCCTCTTTTTGCTGAGGAAGACTGGCCCTGAGCTAACATCGGTGTCCCTCTTCCTCTACTTCATATGTAGGACGCCCACCACAGCATGGCTTGATGACCGGTGCCATGTCCGCACTGGGATCCGAACTGATGAACCCCAGGCCTCCAAAGCGCCGTCTGCACTTAACCGCTTTGCCACTGGGCCTGCCCCAGCCTTGCGAATTTTAATACACTTACTTTTAAATATTTTTTCAACTCCTTTAACGCTGTAGGAAAAATTAGCCATTAAAAAAATAATGAAAACAAGTATATAGAGAACATAGTCTGCCTTCTGCCTCCGGTTCCAAGAAGTCCCAGCGGAGCACTGGCCGGGTCCCCAGGTCATTCCACCAGAGTCCCAACATTCCGTAGATTTGTGCCAGATTGTAGCTGCGTCTCCGTTT
>NW_025796513.1:0-2616 GCF_021613505.1 Equus quagga | reverse complement strand
AAACGGAGACGCAGCTACAATCTGGCACAAATCTACGGAATGTTGGGACTCTGGTGGAATGACCTGGGGACCCGGCCAGTGCTCCGCTGGGACTTCTTGGAACCGGAGGCAGAAGGCAGACTATGTTCTCTATATACTTGTTTTCATTATTTTTTTAATGGCTAATTTTTCCTACAGCGTTAAAGGAGTTGAAAAAATATTTAAAAGTAAGTGTATTAAAATTCGCAAGGCTGGGGCAGGCCCAGTGGCAAAGCGGTTAAGTGCAGACGGCGCTTTGGAGGCCTGGGGTTCATCAGTTCGGATCCCAGTGCGGACATGGCACCGGTCATCAAGCCATGCTGTGGTGGGCGTCCTACATATGAAGTAGAGGAAGAGGGACACCGATGTTAGCTCAGGGCCAGTCTTCCTCAGCAAAAAGAGGAGGATTGGAGGCAGATATTAGCTCAGGGTTAATCTTCAAAAAAAAACTCACAAGACTATTCTAAATTTAAATATTTTATATATGTCCAAACAAGAATGTTATAATTTTACTTTCTTCGCACTAATAGAAGGAAAGTAATCAAGTCTTTTCAAAATAGACTTCTTTGATAATCTTGTTTTCATTGTTAAGAATTGCTGTTTTTGAAATTTTTATGATCTGCAATAATAATTTTTAATGAACATCAGCTCACTGAAGTTTCTTTTGCAACATCCCCGCTGTGACTAGTATTTTCTGTAAAACGTTCAAAGCCACCTGCCAATTTGGATAAGGTTGCACTAAGCCAAATGTGTGAATCATTTTAGAAGATCCAAACAGGAAACCGATTTTATATTCCAAATTACTGACGTTGAATCTTGCTTAAAATCATTTAAAATGAAATTTCTGCAGAACTTAAATTGCCCAAATATTTAAAAGCCAAGTCAGTGGCTGCTTTTTGAAACTCAGATGTATTCATTGAAAAATAATTTTCTCCTGTTAAATATTAAATCTGAAGGCCCGTGGTTGAAGTTTTTGTATTTCCGTCTCCAAGTTGAAATTAGGATTCTGTAAACTCCTAACCTTTAAAATATGCTATATCCCATAATCACTGATACTTTCATCCAGTGATTCGTACATTTCCAGTTTGATAACATTTATTTCCATTTATTTTCAAAGTTGGGAAGTGCACTCCTATCTGTTTCTAACGTTTTAGATTTATCAACATACTTTCAAAGTTATTTTCTCTCATTTGTTGTAAGCTAAAGGGTGGGCCTTCTGTGAAGCCTGCTGCTTTTTACATAGATGAGTTTTTTTTATTGCACAGAATTATTAACTTTTCCCACTTGGTTGTAAATATCATCCCACCAAATTAAATTGCATCCAAATGTGTACTCTATCGGTGCCAAGTTGCTTCAGATCCCTGCATAACGTACATTGTCATTTGAGGTCATATCTTGCAGTGTTTGGTACACAGCTGTAGTTTGTGTGTGAAGTGCTGTGATTTCATTTGACCTTGATACCCATCAGGTGTCTGTAAATGTTTTTAAGGTTGTTTTCTTATATTCTTGACAGTATTTTAGATCTATTGTGGTTTCCTGGTAACATTATAAATTTCTTTTAAATTTTATTACACAAATAAGACACAGATTCCTTTTGATAATTATATTTTAACTAAATTTAGAAACATTCATTGAGATTTCTGGTGATTTCTTGTGATCCTCTAAAACCTAAATTATTTTTAGCATGAAACATAAGAACTTATAAAATCACCTGCAGAATTTCCATTTTTGTTTCTCGGATTTTATCACTTTATGTATAACATCGTCTATGAAATTGTAAATTTGAATATAGTTTAAATACTTCAATTTTAGAAAAACATCAAGATGAAACATGGAATTTTTGTGATTACAAATTCTTTTTAAATTCTTCTAAATTTTGAAACTTTTGTATATAGAATATTTCATTGTGTTATTATTGCTTAAATTGTATGCATGGAAAACAAAATATTCTTTGGAATAAATATGCCAATCACAATGAATGAATTTGCTATTAGAACCTTTATTTTTAAAACATAGATTTTGAAAATCTTTGGCATCATGTGAAATAGATTTTCTAAAACAACTATCTTGTCCCTGGTCTAAGGTGGCCGAATTTTAGAGAACCAATGTGAGATAGAGCCAAACCAGACCAAAAACATATATATATTTATTATACATATTACATAATTTAGAATAAATCATTTTAAACATGTTAGTACTTTAACATAAAAATGTGAAAAATAGATTTTTATTTGAAATTATATCTTATCTTGTATTTTTACTTTCTTGCTACATAAATGCTACTGTATTAGCAGGACAATAGGACTAATTAAGTGACAATTAGTAGAAATTAATAAACTAATTAAACACAATATGTGTGAAAAATGTTATAATATTTTTTCTATCATCTGTTATAACAATTTTAACTCTTTTATCTCTTTTTGGATATACAGATTTTGTTGGCTATATTATTGTGTATTCTTAAGATACATACATATTAGACTTTTAAAAAGGAGACCTAAATAAGACTGAGCACAATTACGTATGTTAAATAATTAAAAACAATGCTGTTTCTTTCTGTTCTATGATGCAGTAGGATATTTTTACTCTTTTCCAATA
>NW_025796512.1:0-1425 GCF_021613505.1 Equus quagga | reverse complement strand
TTCCCTCAGAAATGATGATGCTAAATTTGTGCATAATTTATTCAACTGATAACATTGAGTTAATCTGCTTTTGTGATTTGAAATATGATAACATTTTTGAGTATTGGACAAAAGATAAACACACTTTTATAGTTTTGCCTGTCTGAAAAACTACCTTAAAAACATTTAGAGAACTTGATGGGTATCAAGGTCAAATGCAATCATGGCGCTTCACACACAAACTACAGCTGTGTACCAAACACTGCAAGAGATGACCTCAAATGACAATGTACGTTATGCAGGAACCTGAAGCAAGCTGGCACCAATAGATTACACATTTGGATGCAATTTAATTTGGTGGGATGATATTTAGAACCAAGTGGGAAGAGTTAATAATGTTCTGCAATAAAAAACACTCATCTATATAAAAAGCAGCTGGCTTCACAGAAGGCCCACCCTTTAGCTTACAACAAATGAGAGAAAGTAACTTTGAAAGTATGTTGATGAATTTAAAACGTTAGAAACAGACACGAGTGCATTTCACGACTTTGAAAGTAAACGGAAATAGAAGTTAACAAATCAGAAATGTAGGAATCACTGGATGAAAGTATCAGTGATTATGGGATATAGCATATTTTAAAAGTTAGGAGTTTACAGAATCCCAATTTCAACTTGGAGATGGAAATACAAAAACTTCAACCACGTGCCTTCAGATTTTTAATATTTAACAGGAGAAAATTACTTTCCAATGAATACATCTGATTTTCAAACAGCAGCCACTGACTTGGCTCCTAAATTTTTGGAGGATTGGAGTTCTGCAAAAATTTCATTTTAAATGATTTTACGCAAGATTCATCATCAGTAATTTGGAATATAAAATCGGTTTCCTGTTTGGATCTTCTAAGATGATTCACGAATCTGGGTTAGTGCAACCTTATTCAAATTGTCAGGTGGCTTTGAACGTTTTACAGAAAATACTAGTCACAGCGGGGATGTTGCAAAAGAAACTTCAGTGAGCTGATGTTCATTAAGAATTATTTCAGGTCACAAAAATTTCAACAACAGCAATTCTTAACAATGAAAACAAGATTATCAAAGAAGTCTATTTTGAAAAGACTCGATGCGTTTCCTTCTATTAGAGCGAAGAAAGTAAAATTATAATTTATCTTGTTTGGACATATATAAAAAATTTAAACTTAAAATAGTCCTGCAAATTTAATACACTTACTTTTAAATATTTTTTCAACTCCTTTTACGCTGTAGGAAAACTTAGCCATTAGAAAAATAATGTAAACAAGTACATAGGGGAACATAGTTTGCCTTCTGCCTCAGGCTCCAAGAAGTCCCAGCGGAGCACTGGCCGGGTCCCCAGGTCATTCCACCAGAGTCCCAACATTCCGAAGATTTGTGTCCACAATGTAGCTGCGTCTCCGTTTCCCCGAATTC
>NW_025796511.1:0-1425 GCF_021613505.1 Equus quagga | reverse complement strand
GAATTCGGGGAAACGGAGACGCAGCTACATTGTGGACACAAATCTTCGGAATGTTGGGACTCTGGTGGAATGACCTGGGGACCCGGCCAGTGCTCCGCTGGGACTTCTTGGAGCCTGAGGCAGAAGGCAAACTATGTTCCCCTATGTACTTGTTTACATTATTTTTCTAATGGCTAAGTTTTCCTACAGCGTAAAAGGAGTTGAAAAAATATTTAAAAGTAAGTGTATTAAATTTGCAGGACTATTTTAAGTTTAAATTTTTTATATATGTCCAAACAAGATAAATTATAATTTTACTTTCTTCGCTCTAATAGAAGGAAACGCATCGAGTCTTTTCAAAATAGACTTCTTTGATAATCTTGTTTTCATTGTTAAGAATTGCTGTTGTTGAAATTTTTGTGACCTGAAATAATTCTTAATGAACATCAGCTCACTGAAGTTTCTTTTGCAACATCCCCGCTGTGACTAGTATTTTCTGTAAAACGTTCAAAGCCACCTGACAATTTGAATAAGGTTGCACTAACCCAGATTCGTGAATCATCTTAGAAGATCCAAACAGGAAACCGATTTTATATTCCAAATTACTGATGATGAATCTTGCGTAAAATCATTTAAAATGAAATTTTTGCAGAACTCCAATCCTCCAAAAATTTAGGAGCCAAGTCAGTGGCTGCTGTTTGAAAATCAGATGTATTCATTGGAAAGTAATTTTCTCCTGTTAAATATTAAAAATCTGAAGGCACGTGGTTGAAGTTTTTGTATTTCCATCTCCAAGTTGAAATTGGGATTCTGTAAACTCCTAACTTTTAAAATATGCTATATCCCATAATCACTGATACTTTCATCCAGTGATTCCTACATTTCTGATTTGTTAACTTCTATTTCCGTTTACTTTCAAAGTCGTGAAATGCACTCGTGTCTGTTTCTAACGTTTTAAATTCATCAACATACTTTCAAAGTTACTTTCTCTCATTTGTTGTAAGCTAAAGGGTGGGCCTTCTGTGAAGCCAGCTGCTTTTTATATAGATGAGTGTTTTTTATTGCAGAACATTATTAACTCTTCCCACTTGGTTCTAAATATCATCCCACCAAATTAAATTGCATCCAAATGTGTAATCTATTGGTGCCAGCTTGCTTCAGGTTCCTGCATAACGTACATTGTCATTTGAGGTCATCTCTTGCAGTGTTTGGTACACAGCTGTAGTTTGTGTGTGAAGCGCCATGATTGCATTTGACCTTGATACCCATCAAGTTCTCTAAATGTTTTTAAGGTAGTTTTTCAGACAGGCAAAACTATAAAAGTGTGTTTATCTTTTGTCCAATACTCAAAAATGTTATCATATTTCAAATCACAAAAGCAGATTAACTCAATGTTATCAGTTGAATAAATTATGCACAAATTTAGCATCATCATTTCTGAGGGAA
>NW_025796510.1:0-1294 GCF_021613505.1 Equus quagga | reverse complement strand
ATTGTACAAAAGGTAAACCCATTTTTATAGTTTTGCCTGTCCGAAAAACTACCTTAAAAACATTTAGAGAACCTGATGGGTCTCAAGGTCAAATGCAGTCATGGCGCTTCACACACACACACTACAGCTGTGTACCAAACACTGCAAGAGATGACCTCAAATGACAATGTACGTTATGCAGGAACCTGAAGCAAGCTGGCACCAATAGACTACACATTTGGATGCAATTTAATTTGGTGGGATGATATTTAGAACCAAGTGGGAAGAGTTGTTAATGTTCTGCAATAAAAAACATTCATCTATATAAAAAGCAGCCGGCTTCACAGAAGGCCCACCGTTTGGCTTACAACAAATGAGAGAAAGTAACTTTGAAAGGATGTTGATGAGTAAAACGTTAGAAACAGACATGAGTGCACTTCACGACTTTGAAAATAAACTGACATAAATGTTATGAAATTGGAAATGTATGAATCACTGGATGAAAGTATCAGTGATTATGGGATATAGCATATTTTAAAGGTTAGGAGTTTATAGAATCCTAATTTCAACTTGGAGATGGAAATACAAAAATTTCAACCACGTGCCTTCAGATCTTTAATATTTAACAGGAGAAAATTACTTTCCAATGAATACATCTGATTTTCAAAAAGCACCCACTGACTTGGCTCCTAAATTTTTGGAGGATTGGAGTTCTGCAGAAATTTCATTTTAAATGATTTTACGCAAGATTCATCGTCAGTAATTGGGAATATAAAATCGGTTTCCTGTTTGGATCTTCTAAAATGATTCACGAATTTGGCTTAGTGCAATCTTATCCAAATTGGCAGGTGGCTTTGAACGTTTTACAGAAAATACTAGTCACAGGGGGATGTTGCAAAAGAAACTTCAGTGAACTAATGTTCATTAAAATCATTTCAGGTCACAAAAATTTCAAAAACAGCAATTCTTAACAATGAAAACAAGATTATCAAAGAAGTCTATTTTGAAAAGACTCGATGCGTTTCCTTCTATTCGAGCGAAGAAAGTAAAATTATAATTTATTCTTGTTTGGACATATATAAAATATTTTTAAACTTAAAATAGTCTTGCAAATTTTAATACACTTACTTTTAAATATTTTTTCATCTCCTTTTACGCTGTAGGAAAACTTAGCCATTAAAAAGATAATGAAACTAAGTACATAGGGGAACAGAGTTTGGGTCTGCCTCCGGCTCCAAGAAGTCCCAGCCAGGCACTGTCCGGGTCCCCAAGTCATTTCATCGGGGAGTCCCAGTATTCCGAAGATTTGTGTCCA
>NW_025796509.1:0-1294 GCF_021613505.1 Equus quagga | reverse complement strand
TGGACACAAATCTTCGGAATACTGGGACTCCCCGATGAAATGACTTGGGGACCCGGACAGTGCCTGGCTGGGACTTCTTGGAGCCGGAGGCAGACCCAAACTCTGTTCCCCTATGTACTTAGTTTCATTATCTTTTTAATGGCTAAGTTTTCCTACAGCGTAAAAGGAGATGAAAAAATATTTAAAAGTAAGTGTATTAAAATTTGCAAGACTATTTTAAGTTTAAAAATATTTTATATATGTCCAAACAAGAATAAATTATAATTTTACTTTCTTCGCTCGAATAGAAGGAAACGCATCGAGTCTTTTCAAAATAGACTTCTTTGATAATCTTGTTTTCATTGTTAAGAATTGCTGTTTTTGAAATTTTTGTGACCTGAAATGATTTTAATGAACATTAGTTCACTGAAGTTTCTTTTGCAACATCCCCCTGTGACTAGTATTTTCTGTAAAACGTTCAAAGCCACCTGCCAATTTGGATAAGATTGCACTAAGCCAAATTCGTGAATCATTTTAGAAGATCCAAACAGGAAACCGATTTTATATTCCCAATTACTGACGATGAATCTTGCGTAAAATCATTTAAAATGAAATTTCTGCAGAACTCCAATCCTCCAAAAATTTAGGAGCCAAGTCAGTGGGTGCTTTTTGAAAATCAGATGTATTCATTGGAAAGTAATTTTCTCCTGTTAAATATTAAAGATCTGAAGGCACGTGGTTGAAATTTTTGTATTTCCATCTCCAAGTTGAAATTAGGATTCTATAAACTCCTAACCTTTAAAATATGCTATATCCCATAATCACTGATACTTTCATCCAGTGATTCATACATTTCCAATTTCATAACATTTATGTCAGTTTATTTTCAAAGTCGTGAAGTGCACTCATGTCTGTTTCTAACGTTTTACTCATCAACATCCTTTCAAAGTTACTTTCTCTCATTTGTTGTAAGCCAAACGGTGGGCCTTCTGTGAAGCCGGCTGCTTTTTATATAGATGAATGTTTTTTATTGCAGAACATTAACAACTCTTCCCACTTGGTTCTAAATATCATCCCACCAAATTAAATTGCATCCAAATGTGTAGTCTATTGGTGCCAGCTTGCTTCAGGTTCCTGCATAACGTACATTGTCATTTGAGGTCATCTCTTGCAGTGTTTGGTACACAGCTGTAGTGTGTGTGTGTGAAGCGCCATGACTGCATTTGACCTTGAGACCCATCAGGTTCTCTAAATGTTTTTAAGGTAGTTTTTCGGACAGGCAAAACTATAAAAATGGGTTTACCTTTTGTACAAT
>NW_025796508.1:0-1241 GCF_021613505.1 Equus quagga | reverse complement strand
TGTATGTATATATCTTAAGAATACACAATAGTATAGCCAAAAAATTTTGTGTATCCAATAAATAGTTTAAAAGAGTTAAAATTAATTGTTGTAACGGATGATAGAAAAAATATTATAACATTTTTCACACCGATTGTGTTTAATTAGTGTATTAATTTCTACTAATTGTCACTTAATTAGTCCTACTGTTCTCCTGATATGGTAGCATTTATGTAGCAAGAAAGTAAATAATACAAGGTAACATATGATTTCAAGGAAACATCTATTATTCGGGTTTTTATGTTAAAGTAGGAACACAGGTGTAAAATTATTGATTATAACTGATCTCTCTCACTAGTTTTTGGTCTGGTTTGGCTGTGTCGCACATTGGTTCTCTAAAAAGCTGGTCACCTTAGAACAGGGACAAGATAGATGTGTTAGAAAATCTGTTTCACATGATGCCAAAGATTTTCAAAATCTATGTTTTAAAAATGTGTTCTAATGACAAATTCATTCACTAGGATAATTATTCCAAAGGATATTTTGTTTTCCATGCATGCAGTTTTAACAAGAACACAGAATGAAATATTCTAAGCACAAAAAAGTTTCACACTTAGAAGTTAAAAAGAATTTGTAACCACAAAATTTACATCTTTCATCCTGATGCTTTTCTAAAACAGAAGTATTTAAACTCTATTCAAACTTACAATTTAATAGATGATGCTATACAGACAGTGATTAAATCAGAGAAACCAAAATGGAAATTTTGCAAGTGATTTTATATGTTGTTATGTTTCATGGCAAAAAAAATTTAGCTGTTGGAGGATCACAAGAAATCACTGGAAGTCCAATGCTGGAATGCTTCTAAATTTAGTTGAAATATAATTATAACAAGGAATCTGTGTCTTATTTGTGTAATAAACTTCCAAAGAAATTTATAATTCTCCTAGGAAACCATATTAGATCTGAACTACTATCAAGAATATAAGAAAAATACTTTACCTTTTTTTTATAGACCGTTTGCAGCCCATTGTGAACAAATGTGTCAGACTTAGGGATGTTCTCATTAAGAATAATGACAAAACAATAGAAAAAAGATTTATTGACTTTATTGAAATGAAAAACCTGGAAATGTTTACTTTATGAAATTAATAAATGGAAAAAATATCATACTGACCTGAAAATGCTCTTGGCCAAGGATAGGAAAAAAGCAGAAAGATGGCAAGTGCCTACAATAATGAACAATCCATTATTTCCCTCAG
>NW_025796507.1:0-1240 GCF_021613505.1 Equus quagga | reverse complement strand
CTGAGGGAAATAATGGATTGTTCATTATTGTAGGCACTTGCCATCTTTCTGCTTTTTTCCTATCCTTGGCCAAGAGCATTTTCAGGTCAGTATGATATTTTTTCCATTTATTAATTTCATAAAGTAAACATTTCCAGGTTTTTCATTTCAATAAAGTCAATAAATCTTTTTTCTATTGTTTTGTCATTATTCTTAATGAGAACATCCCTAAGTCTGACACATTTGTTCACAATGGGCTGCAAACGGTGAATAAAAAAAGGTAAAGTATTTTTCTTATATTCTTGATAGTAGTTCAGATCTAATATGGTTTCCTAGGAGAATTATAAATTTCTTTGGAAGTTTATTACACAAATAAGACACAGATTCCTTGTTATAATTATATTTCAACTAAATTTAGAAGCATTCCAGCATTGGACTTCCAGTGATTTCTTGTGATCCTCCAACAGCTAAATTTTTTTTGCCATGAAACATAACAACATATAAAATCACTTGCAAAATTTCCATTTTGGTTTCTCTGATTTAATCACTGTCTGTATAGCATCATCTATTAAATTGTAAGTTTGAATAGAGTTTAAATACTTCTGTTTTAGAAAAGCATCAGGATGAAAGATGTAAATTTTGTGGTTACAAATTCTTTTTAACTTCTAAGTGTGAAACTTTTTTGTGCTTAGAATATTTCATTCTGTGTTCTTGTTAAAACTGCATGCATGGAAAACAAAATATCCTTTGGAATAATTATCCTAGTGAATGAATTTGTCATTAGAACACATTTTTAAAACATAGATTTTGAAAATCTTTGGCATCATGTGAAACAGATTTTCTAACACATCTATCTTGTCCCTGTTCTAAGGTGACCAGCTTTTTAGAGAACCAATGTGCGACACAGCCAAACCAGACCAAAAACTAGTGAGAGAGATCAGTTATAATCAATAATTTTACACCTGTGTTCCTACTTTAACATAAAAACCCGAATAATAGATGTTTCCTTGAAATCATATGTTACCTTGTATTATTTACTTTCTTGCTACATAAATGCTACCATATCAGGAGAACAGTAGGACTAATTAAGTGACAATTAGTAGAAATTAATACACTAATTAAACACAATCGGTGTGAAAAATGTTATAATATTTTTTCTATCATCCGTTACAACAATTAATTTTAACTCTTTTAAACTATTTATTGGATACACAAAATTTTTTGGCTATACTATTGTGTATTCTTAAGATATATACATACA
>NW_025796506.1:0-1219 GCF_021613505.1 Equus quagga | reverse complement strand
ACTGCCATCATGTTTTCCACAATGGTTCCACCATTTTACTTTTCCACGAGCAGTGAAGGAAAGTTTCATTTGTTCCACATCCTCTTCAACACTCCATATGCTCAGGCTGCTTATTTTAACTACTCTCATCAGTGTGTAGCAGACCTTTGAGGAGCTCTGCAATGTTGGCGTCCCAGTGTTCCTCCTCTGGACCTCCAAAGGATGGGAACTTCAGGAACTGAACAAGGTTGATGGTGATCGTTGCTGGTATTCTGACCCTCAGAGCTGTGAGTGTGTTCTGTAGTTTCTAAAACTCATCAATCTGTCCTTGATCTTATGAAATAGGACCAACAGCATCTGAGAGATGACTGTGTGGCAGGCACATAAAAAGCCTCACTATCACCCCAGGTAGGAGTCGTTGCTGATGAGAAAGTACAGACTCAAGTTAAGTCATTTTCCTTACAGCTCACATGGGCAAAAACAGCACCTGGAGTTGAATTCAGCTCTTTCTGACTTTAAAACCAATATCATCTTGTCTCTCAGTGTGCTGCCTTTGCAGGATGCAAAACACCGTTACAAGCAAATCGCCTGTGCTGTAGATGATGAGGACAGCAGCTTTCAACACAGGCATCATGTTGAGTGGGAGCTGCGGCCTTGGATTCATGACAGGGCTGGATTGGAAGTTGAGAACTACTGAATGTCCTTGACATGTGCCTGGTTCTGACAGCCTAACGGCAATCATGAATATGTTTCAGGTGCAACAAAATAAAAGCCGGATCACGTTTCTCCCCTTGACGTCACTAAGTAGGCCAAGGCATCATCAGCCCATAATTTTCCGAGCCAGAAATATCACTGTCATTCCGTTCTGTATCCCTCTTACGCAGCAGGTCTGATCAGAATGCTTGCACTGAGGTCTGACATGAAGGGAGGACGAACTTGAGTTCTGTTGAAACAGGGATACTTTCATGTTTCATGTTTATCTGTTTGAGCAGCTAACATTAACCACTGATAAGCGATTCTTTTCAGAGATCTCGAAAGCATGAAGATTTCCTGTTTTTCACACCCTTGAGACCAGAAGGGGTTGAAGTAAGGCATCACCAGCACCGTTAGCAAATAGCGAATAGATTACACAACTGAGTTCCGTGATTCAACGGATACAGTGACACTGAGCATGGGGCCGCTACTCAACAGCGCGCGCAAACCCCCGTCGCTGCCCCCAGCGGCCGGCAGGGGGCGCCCG
>NW_025796505.1:0-1219 GCF_021613505.1 Equus quagga | reverse complement strand
CGGGCGCCCCCTGCCGGCCGCTGGGGGCAGCGACGGGGGTTTGCGCGCGCTGTTGAGTAGCGGCCCCATGCTCAGTGTCACTGTATCCGTTGAATCACGGAACTCAGTTGTGTAATCTATTCGCTATTTGCTAACGGTGCTGGTGATGCCTTACTTCAACCCCTTCTGGTCTCAAGGGTGTGAAAAACAGGAAATCTTCATGCTTTCGAGATCTCTGAAAAGAATCGCTTATCAGTGGTTAATGTTAGCTGCTCAAACAGATAAACATGAAACATGAAAGTATCCCTGTTTCAACAGAACTCAAGTTCGTCCTCCCTTCATGTCAGACCTCAGTGCAAGCATTCTGATCAGACCTGCTGCGTAAGAGGGATACAGAACGGAATGACAGTGATATTTCTGGCTCGGAAAATTATGGGCTGATGATGCCTTGGCCTACTTAGTGACGTCAAGGGGAGAAACGTGATCCGGCTTTTATTTTGTTGCACCTGAAACATATTCATGATTGCCGTTAGGCTGTCAGAACCAGGCACATGTCAAGGACATTCAGTAGTTCTCAACTTCCAATCCAGCCCTGTCATGAATCCAAGGCCGCAGCTCCCACTCAACATGATGCCTGTGTTGAAAGCTGCTGTCCTCATCATCTACAGCACAGGCGATTTGCTTGTAACGGTGTTTTGCATCCTGCAAAGGCAGCACACTGAGAGACAAGATGATATTGGTTTTAAAGTCAGAAAGAGCTGAATTCAACTCCAGGTGCTGTTTTTGCCCATGTGAGCTGTAAGGAAAATGACTTAACTTGAGTCTGTACTTTCTCATCAGCAACGACTCCTACCTGGGGTGATAGTGAGGCTTTTTATGTGCCTGCCACACAGTCATCTCTCAGATGCTGTTGGTCCTATTTCATAAGATCAAGGACAGATTGATGAGTTTTAGAAACTACAGAACACACTCACAGCTCTGAGGGTCAGAATACCAGCAACGATCACCATCAACCTTGTTCAGTTCCTGAAGTTCCCATCCTTTGGAGGTCCAGAGGAGGAACACTGGGACGCCAACATTGCAGAGCTCCTCAAAGGTCTGCTACACACTGATGAGAGTAGTTAAAATAAGCAGCCTGAGCATATGGAGTGTTGAAGAGGATGTGGAACAAATGAAACTTTCCTTCACTGCTCGTGGAAAAGTAAAATGGTGGAACCATTGTGGAAAACATGATGGCAGT
>NW_025796504.1:0-1580 GCF_021613505.1 Equus quagga | reverse complement strand
ACTGCCATCATGTTTTCCACAATGGTTCCACCATTTTACTTTTCCACCAGTACTGAAGGGAAGTTTCATTTGTTTCACATCCTCTCCAACACTCCATATGCTCAGGCTGCTTATTTTTAACTACTCTCATCAGTGTGTAGCAGACCTTTGAGGTGCTCTGCAATATTGGCGTCCCAGTGTTCCTCCTCTGGTCCTCCAAAGGATGGGGACTTCAGGAACTGGACAAGGTTGATGGTGATTGTTGCTGGTATTCTGACCCTCAGAGCTGTGAGTGTGTTCTTTAGTTTCTAAAATTCATCAATCTGTCCTTGATCTTATGAAATAGGACCAACAGCATCTGAGAGATGACTGTGTGGCAGGCACATAAAAACCCTCACTATCATCCTGGGTAGGAGTCATTGCTGATGAGAAAGTACAGACTCAAGTTGTCATTTTCCTTACAGCTCAAATGATTAAAAGAGTGCCTGGAATTGACTCCAGGTCTTTCTGACTTTATAAGCAGCATCTCCTCTCTCAGTGTGCTGCCTTTCCACAATGGAAAACACCATTACAAGCAAAGCTCTTGTACTGTAGATGACGTGGACAGCAGCTTCCAACACAGGCCTTTTGTTCAATGTGAGCTGCAGCCTTGACACCATGACAGGGACAGAAATGAAGTTTAGGACTACTGAATATCCTTGACATGGGTGTTACTGTGCAGGGTCCTTCCAGCTTAACAGCAATCATGACTATGTTTCAGGTGCAACAAAATAAAAGCCTACTCATATTTCTCCCCTTGATGTCACTAGTAGGCCAAAGGCATCATCATCCCATAATCTTCCAAGCCAGAAATATCATCGCCATCCCATTCTGTATCCTTCTTATGCAACAGGTCACCAAATCCCATCTGAAACACAAGTCTGATCAAACACTCAAGTGAATCTGAACACTTGTTGGGAGAAGTGAGCAAGAAAAGGCAGGTTGCTCATTCCTCACTCACCTGTCATTTTAGCCTCAGAGATACAAGTTCTACAAAGGGATGGGATGATGAGGACAGCAGCTTTCAACGCAGGCATGTTCAGTGGGAGCTGCGGCCTTGGAGTCATGTCAGGGCTGGATTGTAAGTTGAGAACTACTGAATATCCTTCACATGTGCCTGGTTCTGACAGCCTAACAGCAATCATGAATATGTTTCAGTTGCAACAAAATAAAAGCCTGATCTTGTTTCTCCCCTTGATGTCACTAAGTGGGCCAAAGCATCATCAGCCCATAATCTTCCAAGCCAGAAGTTTCACTGCCATTCCGTTCTGTATCCCTCTTACGCAGCAGGTCTGATCAGAATGCCTGCACTAAGGTCTTACATGACGGGAGGATGAACTTGAGTTCTGTTGAAATACGGATACTTTCACGTTATCTGTTTCAGCAGCTAACATTAACTACCGAGAAGCGACTCTTTTCAGAGATCTCGAGAGCATGAATATTCCTTGTTTTTCAGACCCGTGAGACTAGAAGGAGTTGGAGCAAGGCATCACCAGCACCATCAGCGAGTAGATTCCTTAATTGACTTCCGTGATTCAGGGGACCACAGTGACACTGAGCGC
>NW_025796503.1:0-3163 GCF_021613505.1 Equus quagga | reverse complement strand
GTTTCTTATTCTAGGTTAGACTGCCCCAGAGTCTCAGCTATTAATTTACTCTGAAATCACATATTCTGATTCCTCTTGTTCTTGCTATTTTCTGTATTATTTTTATAGACTAATAGCATTGTGCAAAAATTTCAAGGCTACTATCATGTTTCTGTTCACATTTCTATATATTGCTGAATATTTTTGCTCAATGTTTTACATGATTTGAATTTTACTTCCATGCCTTTTATAATTTAATTATAGATTCTATTCTTTTCCTACATACTGACCCTCCTTCTCAAATTTCACACATTCATTGGACATCACTATTGATATTGAGCACTATCAATATTTCATTGATATTAACACTGCTGTCTCTAATTACTTTCCTTCGTTTTCTTTTCTTGCTGTGTCTTTGAACAGCTTTTATTTTGCTGTTTCACTAGTGTTTAATATTATTTGATTTTAGGCTTTTCTCCCCATGCAAAGTGATAATGGAGTTTGTGTTTTAAGCTAATCAAGTTTTTGCTTTTAGTAGTAAAGTTTAAACGGTTTATATTTATTATCTTAACCACTCTGTTTGATTCTCAAATTTATTGATTTATGCTTTACTTTTGACATTATTTTTTTGATGCTTGTCCTACTCTCTCCAAACTCCAATTGCCATTAATTTAAAGACAATATATTTGTAAAAGCAGCTTAAATTTTCTCTTTATTTGGAATGGCAAGTTGCATAATACTTCAAAAAATAGAATTATAAAGTATTTCTTTAATTTTAACTGATTTTACTATTCACTACCAGTTCTTATTGAGACATTACTTTTAGTCAGCATGGTAACTGTGCATATGAATCATGCTATGAATACATATGCACCTGAATTTATGTTCATATATACACACACATGAAAAGGTCTAAAAACTTAATGAATAGATATTAACTCCTTACTTTAGAACATAAAAATATATTAATTTTGAATGCTCTTAGAATGTTAGTAAGTTGGATGCTGAATTAGTGCCATATAGTCCAAATCTAATCATGAGAAATATGTAGGAGTTATGTGGTCAATAAAGTGGTAATCAACTTGAATTAAACAATCCTCATTTTAAGACGAAGATAAGCAATGAGTTTGATATTCTTGTCTAGCTTGTAACCTGGCTCTGAAGACAGTTCTCATCCTGGAATGCAAAATCCTTTTGAATGATGATAATATTGTTGCCACCATTCATTAGTCATGTTAGCTTCAGCCATGTTTTTCAAGACCTCTATTGAAACTGCAGCAGGGGGTTGACATAGGGCATGAGAAGATGGGTCACAGACTCCAGGTGAAACCATTAGAGCTCTAGCTCCCCCAGGTGATGGGACGAAGCTATGGAAGGACCTACACTTTTTAAAGGACCACCTTGAAGGAAATCCTTTAACTCTTTCTTGCTTGATCTTCCCGTAGTCAGATTTTCCTTCTCAGGGGAGCTGAAGAGTAAATAATAACAGAAGGGTACCCACTGTCCACCCGAAGACGTATTTCTTCTAGAACTTTCCCATAGAATCCCAGGTAGGGAAATGACTTCAAACAGCAACTGGACCAAGTCTCCTGTCTTCTCATAACGGGCCAACATCACATAGAGAAATCACCTGAGACCCACACAAGTTAAAGGTTTATCTAAGAAATCTGAGAACACGCATCTGCCAGGGCAATTTTCTTTACGTCACACCACATGTAATTTTATCTTCCCTAAGTAAATTTTTTCTTTCTTCCCCTGCGGGAAACTGATATTAACTGTTGATCATATGATCTTTATTGATAGATCAAAATGGTTTATTGTCGAACATCAGACTTTGTAAAGAGCTCCCTGAAACCCCCAGCTCCATCCTCCGCTCTCTCAGTGTATCCATTTAGAGGTCGAAACTGTCAATTCAAAAATAGTCCTCTGAGCACTAAGAGAAGGGGAGGCAGATGTTAATTCTCAAAACATCTCAAGTAGCGCAGACATGACAAAGTGTGTCAGAGGCGATCTTAATCGATCATGGCCCAAGTGAATGGCATGTGTTGGCCAAGAAAGGAGAAATTAGAGGGTAGAGTAGATTAGACTCTCATGAGTGTGTAGTGGACCCTTTGAGGAGCTCTGCAATATTGGCGTCCCAGTGTTCCTCCTCTGGTCCTCCAAAGAATGGGGACTTCAGGAACTGGACCAGGTTGATGGTGATCCTTGCTGGTATTCTGACCCTCAGAGCTGTGAGTGTGTTCTTTAGTTTCTAAAATTCATCAATCTATCCTTGATCTCATAAAATAGGACCAATAGTATCTGAGAGATGGCTGTGTGCCAGGCACATAAAAACCCTCACTACCACCCCGGGTAGGAGTCGTTGCTGATGAGAAAGTACAGACTCGGGTTAAGTCATTTTCCTTACAGCTCAAATGGGCAAAAACAGCACCTGGAGTTGAATTCAGGTCTTTCTGACGTGAAAGCCAGCATCATCTTGTCTCTCAGTGTGCTGCCTTTCCACGATAGAAAACACCATTACAAGCAAATGGCCTGTACTATAGATGACGGGGACAGCAGATTTCAATGCAGGCATCATGTTGAGTGGGAGCTGCGGCCTTGGAGTCACGACAGGGCTGGATTTGAAGTTGAGAACTACCGAATATCCTTGACATGTGTCTGGTTCTGACAGCCTAACGGCAATCATGAATATGTTTCAGGTGCGACATAATAAACACCTGGTCTTGTTTCTGCCCTTGATATCTCTAAGCAGGCCAAAGGCATCATCAGCCCATAATCTTCCAAGCCAGAAGTTTCACTGCCATTCCGTTCTGTATCCCTCTTACGCAGCAGGTCTGATCAGAATGCCTGCATTGAGGTCTTACATAAAGGCAGGATGAACTTGTGTTCTGTTGAAATATGGATACTTTGATGTTTATCTGAGCAGCTCAAATTAATCTGTGAGAAGCGATCCTTTTCAGAGAACTCGAAAGCATGAAGATTTCTTGTTTTTCAGACCCATGAGACCAGGAGGAGTTGGAGCAAGGCATCACCAGCACCGTTAGCGAATAGATTCCCCAATTGAGTTCCGTGATTCAGCAGACACAGTGACAGCGAGCGTGTGCATCCAGGGCTCAACAGGGCGCGCAAAACCCCTCCGCTGCCCCCAGCGGCCGGCAGGGGGCGCCCGCACTCGCCGTGACCG
>NW_025796502.1:0-3163 GCF_021613505.1 Equus quagga | reverse complement strand
CGGTCACGGCGAGTGCGGGCGCCCCCTGCCGGCCGCTGGGGGCAGCGGAGGGGTTTTGCGCGCCCTGTTGAGCCCTGGATGCACACGCTCGCTGTCACTGTGTCTGCTGAATCACGGAACTCAATTGGGGAATCTATTCGCTAACGGTGCTGGTGATGCCTTGCTCCAACTCCTCCTGGTCTCATGGGTCTGAAAAACAAGAAATCTTCATGCTTTCGAGTTCTCTGAAAAGGATCGCTTCTCACAGATTAATTTGAGCTGCTCAGATAAACATCAAAGTATCCATATTTCAACAGAACACAAGTTCATCCTGCCTTTATGTAAGACCTCAATGCAGGCATTCTGATCAGACCTGCTGCGTAAGAGGGATACAGAACGGAATGGCAGTGAAACTTCTGGCTTGGAAGATTATGGGCTGATGATGCCTTTGGCCTGCTTAGAGATATCAAGGGCAGAAACAAGACCAGGTGTTTATTATGTCGCACCTGAAACATATTCATGATTGCCGTTAGGCTGTCAGAACCAGACACATGTCAAGGATATTCGGTAGTTCTCAACTTCAAATCCAGCCCTGTCGTGACTCCAAGGCCGCAGCTCCCACTCAACATGATGCCTGCATTGAAATCTGCTGTCCCCGTCATCTATAGTACAGGCCATTTGCTTGTAATGGTGTTTTCTATCGTGGAAAGGCAGCACACTGAGAGACAAGATGATGCTGGCTTTCACGTCAGAAAGACCTGAATTCAACTCCAGGTGCTGTTTTTGCCCATTTGAGCTGTAAGGAAAATGACTTAACCCGAGTCTGTACTTTCTCATCAGCAACGACTCCTACCCGGGGTGGTAGTGAGGGTTTTTATGTGCCTGGCACACAGCCATCTCTCAGATACTATTGGTCCTATTTTATGAGATCAAGGATAGATTGATGAATTTTAGAAACTAAAGAACACACTCACAGCTCTGAGGGTCAGAATACCAGCAAGGATCACCATCAACCTGGTCCAGTTCCTGAAGTCCCCATTCTTTGGAGGACCAGAGGAGGAACACTGGGACGCCAATATTGCAGAGCTCCTCAAAGGGTCCACTACACACTCATGAGAGTCTAATCTACTCTACCCTCTAATTTCTCCTTTCTTGGCCAACACATGCCATTCACTTGGGCCATGATCGATTAAGATCGCCTCTGACACACTTTGTCATGTCTGCGCTACTTGAGATGTTTTGAGAATTAACATCTGCCTCCCCTTCTCTTAGTGCTCAGAGGACTATTTTTGAATTGACAGTTTCGACCTCTAAATGGATACACTGAGAGAGCGGAGGATGGAGCTGGGGGTTTCAGGGAGCTCTTTACAAAGTCTGATGTTCGACAATAAACCATTTTGATCTATCAATAAAGATCATATGATCAACAGTTAATATCAGTTTCCCGCAGGGGAAGAAAGAAAAAATTTACTTAGGGAAGATAAAATTACATGTGGTGTGACGTAAAGAAAATTGCCCTGGCAGATGCGTGTTCTCAGATTTCTTAGATAAACCTTTAACTTGTGTGGGTCTCAGGTGATTTCTCTATGTGATGTTGGCCCGTTATGAGAAGACAGGAGACTTGGTCCAGTTGCTGTTTGAAGTCATTTCCCTACCTGGGATTCTATGGGAAAGTTCTAGAAGAAATACGTCTTCGGGTGGACAGTGGGTACCCTTCTGTTATTATTTACTCTTCAGCTCCCCTGAGAAGGAAAATCTGACTACGGGAAGATCAAGCAAGAAAGAGTTAAAGGATTTCCTTCAAGGTGGTCCTTTAAAAAGTGTAGGTCCTTCCATAGCTTCGTCCCATCACCTGGGGGAGCTAGAGCTCTAATGGTTTCACCTGGAGTCTGTGACCCATCTTCTCATGCCCTATGTCAACCCCCTGCTGCAGTTTCAATAGAGGTCTTGAAAAACATGGCTGAAGCTAACATGACTAATGAATGGTGGCAACAATATTATCATCATTCAAAAGGATTTTGCATTCCAGGATGAGAACTGTCTTCAGAGCCAGGTTACAAGCTAGACAAGAATATCAAACTCATTGCTTATCTTCGTCTTAAAATGAGGATTGTTTAATTCAAGTTGATTACCACTTTATTGACCACATAACTCCTACATATTTCTCATGATTAGATTTGGACTATATGGCACTAATTCAGCATCCAACTTACTAACATTCTAAGAGCATTCAAAATTAATATATTTTTATGTTCTAAAGTAAGGAGTTAATATCTATTCATTAAGTTTTTAGACCTTTTCATGTGTGTGTATATATGAACATAAATTCAGGTGCATATGTATTCATAGCATGATTCATATGCACAGTTACCATGCTGACTAAAAGTAATGTCTCAATAAGAACTGGTAGTGAATAGTAAAATCAGTTAAAATTAAAGAAATACTTTATAATTCTATTTTTTGAAGTATTATGCAACTTGCCATTCCAAATAAAGAGAAAATTTAAGCTGCTTTTACAAATATATTGTCTTTAAATTAATGGCAATTGGAGTTTGGAGAGAGTAGGACAAGCATCAAAAAAATAATGTCAAAAGTAAAGCATAAATCAATAAATTTGAGAATCAAACAGAGTGGTTAAGATAATAAATATAAACCGTTTAAACTTTACTACTAAAAGCAAAAACTTGATTAGCTTAAAACACAAACTCCATTATCACTTTGCATGGGGAGAAAAGCCTAAAATCAAATAATATTAAACACTAGTGAAACAGCAAAATAAAAGCTGTTCAAAGACACAGCAAGAAAAGAAAACGAAGGAAAGTAATTAGAGACAGCAGTGTTAATATCAATGAAATATTGATAGTGCTCAATATCAATAGTGATGTCCAATGAATGTGTGAAATTTGAGAAGGAGGGTCAGTATGTAGGAAAAGAATAGAATCTATAATTAAATTATAAAAGGCATGGAAGTAAAATTCAAATCATGTAAAACATTGAGCAAAAATATTCAGCAATATATAGAAATGTGAACAGAAACATGATAGTAGCCTTGAAATTTTTGCACAATGCTATTAGTCTATAAAAATAATACAGAAAATAGCAAGAACAAGAGGAATCAGAATATGTGATTTCAGAGTAAATTAATAGCTGAGACTCTGGGGCAGTCTAACCTAGAATAAGAAAC
>NW_025796501.1:0-4277 GCF_021613505.1 Equus quagga | reverse complement strand
TTTGAAAGGTTGTGTTTCTTATTCTAGGTTAGACTGCCCCAGAGTCTTAGCTATTAATTTACTCTTAAATTACACATTCTGATTCCTCATGTTCTTGTTATTTTTCTATATTATTTTTATAGACTAATAGCATTGTGCAAAAGTTTCAAGGCTACTCTCATGTTTCTGTTGACATTTCTATATATTGCTGGATATTTTTGCTCAATGTTTTATATGATTCGAATTTTACTTCCATGCCTTTTATAATTTAATTATATCTTCTATTTTTTTCCTACATACTGACCCTCCTTCTCAAATTTCACACATTCATTGGACATCAATATTGATATTGAGCATTATCAATATTTCATTGATATTAATATTGCCGTCTCTAATTACTTTCCTTAATTTTCTTTTCTTGCTCTGTCTTTGACAATCTTTTATTTTGCTGTTTTACTAGTATTTAATATTATTTGATTTTAGGCTGTTCTCCCTATGCAAAGTAATAATGGAGTTTGTGTTTTACGCTAATCAAGTTTTTACTTTTAATAGGAAAGTTGAAACAGTTTATATTCATTATATTAACCATTCTGTTTGATTCTCAAATTTATTGATTTATGCTTTGCTTTTGACATTAATTTTTTTGATGCTTGTCGTACTCTCGCCAAACTCCAATTGCCATTTATTTAAAGACAATATATTTGTAAAAGCAGCTTAAATTTTCTCTTTATTTGGAATGACACATTGCATAATACTTTGAAAAACAGAATTATAAAGTTATTTCTTTAATTTTGACTGATTTTACTATTCACTACCAGTTCTTATTGAGACGTTACTTTTAGTCAGCATGGTAACCGTGCATATGAATCATGCTATGAATACATATGCACCTGAATTTATGTTCATATATACACACACATGAGAAGGTCTAAAAACTTAATGAATAGATATTAACTCCTTACTTTAGAGCATAAAAATATATTAATTTTGAATGTTCTTAGAATGTTAGTAAGTTGGATGCTAAATTAGTGCCATATAATCCAAATCTAATCATGGGAAATATGTAGGAGTTATGTGGTCAATAAAGTGGTAATCCACTTCAATTAAACAATCCTCATTTTAAGATGAAGATGAGCAATGAGTTTGATATTCTTGCCCAGCCTGTAACCTGGCTCTGAAAACAGTTCTCATCCTGGAATGCAAAATCTTTTTGAATGATGATAATATTGTTGCCACCATTAGTCATGTTAGCTTCAGACATGTTTTTCAAGACCTCTATTGAAACTGCAGCAAGGTACACTTACAATTAAGGAAACTTCTAGAAGATCCCAGTAAGTGTCACATAGACTATCCCTTTTTGGTGGCTCCCCAGCAACCTTTCACCAAGAAGGCAGGTGAGTCGTGTTAGGTCTGAGCTGCACATCATCAGCAGGGGTTCCTTCATCATGGCGTGCTCTCTATCAGTTACTGCAGGCCTTTACTGGCCTTTCTTCGGTGATTCATTATCCAGTGAAGCGAAAACACGAGAAAATGAAGATAAAACACGAGAAAATGAAGATTGTAGGCAACATTTCTTCCCTGTGCTCCAGGCCCTCAGCTTTGGAGTTTGGCTTTGCCTTAACCAAAGATATGTAAGCTTGGTGTTATCCTGCTCTCTGCTGGATGTAGGGCAAATACTGGCTTAGAGACTGGGTAGGTTGTTCACCCTTCCATGACCTCTGGTGGGACATAAGCCGGAAATTAGAAACAAAAGAAAGAATATTTCGATGTCCTGCACATTTAAAAACAAAGAAACAAGTGCGCGAGTGAAGTCAAAGAAATTTTAATTGATAAGAGTGAACCTAGTAATGTGAAATTTATGTTTGAGATCCAGATATTCATCTTCTTACTCCAAAGAAAGCTTACACATAGAATTAGCATATGTGTATAAATGGACTAATTTGAACCTAAAAGAGACATTTATATTTAATTAACAAATTTGTGTGTAAATTTTGTTGTTATTATCCCTGGGCTGACTTACGTCGTATTAAGCACCATGCTAAGACAATTAATCAAGCGTTAACAATTAAATCTTGGGAAGAAGGGTTTGGGCCTTTGGTTCCTGTTTGCTCAAAGGATACTTGAGTTCTGCTATGTAAATTTTCTGACCCACCTACCCCATCAATAACCTTCAATTGTACACATCGATAATTTCTTTCATAGAAAGCATTCATTGAAAGCAGAAGCTCACTGGACAATTTCTCCAGGTAGAGTCACATGAGCTATGTCATGATTCCATGGCAATGAGCACTGCCTGTGTGGGATGAAGTGATAAGGATGCATTGGCAGGGCTGGGAGCGGCAGCCGGAGTGGTGGCAAGTAGGGTAGACAGCAAGGGAACAAGCACCAAAATTTTAGAGCCAGAAGAAAATTCAGTGAGGAGGAAGATTCACTGTGGTGAGAAGCTCATGATGAGGTTAGAAATGGAATATTTTCCAGCCACAGTCAACAACTTTCCCGGAATAATCAGAGGATCATTCTAAGCATCTGGATTATAGAAAGCCAAATTTCATCTTCATCCCTTGGACCGAAGTTTCTGATACTCCTTTCAAGTAGGTTGGACCCGGGATTCTGGTCCAGGACCCAGAGGACTGATCATGACAAATCCCTGGGTTCGCTGTGAAGTGCTGAAGGAGGAGGACCAGGAGCTGGGGCCTCTGGAATTACTGAGAAGTGACCTTCCACTCCCCATCATGCTCAAGGGGAAGGTGGAAAGAACGTAGTGAGGTAGGAGGCAGTGGGACAGAAATCAGATGAATGTGGAAAGAACTCAAAGCAGGGGATTGACATAGGGTGTGAGAAGATGGGTCACAGACTCCAGGTGAATCCCTGAGACAGCTCCAGCCTTGCCAGGTGAAGGGATGAAGCTATGGAAGGACCTACGCTTTTTTTTTTTCCTGCTTTTTCTTCCCAAATCCCCCCAGTATATAGTTGTATATTTTAGCTGTGGTCCTTCTAGTTGTGGCACAGGACCTACGCTTTTTAAAAGACCCCCTTGAAGGAAATCCTTTAACTCTTTCTTGGTTGATCTTCCCATAATCAGATTTTCCTTTTCAGGGGAGCTGAAGAGTAAATAATAACAGAAGGGTACCCACTGTCCATCCGAAGACATATTTCTTCTAGAACTTTCCCATAGAATCCCAGGTAGGGAAACGACTTCAAACAGCAACTGGACCAAGTCTCGTATCTTCTCATAACGGGCCAACATCACACAGAGAAATCACCTGAGACCTACAAAAGGTAAAGGTTTATCTAAGAAATGTGAGAACGCGATTTTCTTTACATCACACCACACGCAATTTTCTTTTCCCTAAGTAAACTTTTTTCTTTCTTCCCCTGCGGGAAACTGATATTTATTGTTGATCATCTGATCTTTATTGATAGATCAAAATGGTTTATTGTTGAACATCAGACTTTGTAAAGAGCTCCCTGAAACCCCCAGCTCTATTCTCTAATCTCTCAGTGTATCCATTTAGAGGTCGAAACTGTCAATTCAAAAATAGTCCTCTGAGCACTAAGAGAAGGGGAGGAGGATGTTAATTCTCAAAACATCTCAAGTAGCGCAGACATGACAAAGTGTGTCAGAGGCGATCTTAATTGATCATGGCCCAAGTGAATGGCACGTGTTGGCAAAGAAAGGAGAAATTATACTGTAGAGTAGACTGGACTTTTCTATGACTATCTTTGAGCACCTACTTTACACCAGGCACTATGCCATTGCGTTTTTTAATTTTAATAAATATACATATGTATTTTTTTATATTGGTCACGAGCTAGCATCTGTTGCCAATCTTCGACTTCTTTTCTTCTCCCCAAAACCCTCCAGTACATAGTTGTATATTCTAGCTGTAGGTCCTTCTAGTTCTGCTATGTGGGACGCCGCCTCAGCATGGCTTGACGAGCAGTGCTAGCTTCACGCCAGCATCAGAACCAGTGAAACCCTGGGCCGTCGAAGCAGAGTGTGCCAGCCCCTAAATATATTTTTTATTTCAAAAAATATTATTGTTATTTTGTTTTTGTTTGTTTTATTGCTTGTTTGCTTTTCCCCTAGGACAGTGAATACAGGAGATGAAAAAACTTATAGAAAACAAAGTAAAAATTTTGCCTATGTGAACAATACTGAGTAAATTTTAGTATTATTTTTTTCTTAGGTAAATAGCTACAAATGGAAGGGCTGAATCATATGTAAGTGTATGTTTACCTTTTAAAAGAACTGCCATCATGTTTTCCACAATGGTTCCACCATTTTACTTTTCCAC
>NW_025796500.1:0-4277 GCF_021613505.1 Equus quagga | reverse complement strand
GTGGAAAAGTAAAATGGTGGAACCATTGTGGAAAACATGATGGCAGTTCTTTTAAAAGGTAAACATACACTTACATATGATTCAGCCCTTCCATTTGTAGCTATTTACCTAAGAAAAAAATAATACTAAAATTTACTCAGTATTGTTCACATAGGCAAAATTTTTACTTTGTTTTCTATAAGTTTTTTCATCTCCTGTATTCACTGTCCTAGGGGAAAAGCAAACAAGCAATAAAACAAACAAAAACAAAATAACAATAATATTTTTTGAAATAAAAAATATATTTAGGGGCTGGCACACTCTGCTTCGACGGCCCAGGGTTTCACTGGTTCTGATGCTGGCGTGAAGCTAGCACTGCTCGTCAAGCCATGCTGAGGCGGCGTCCCACATAGCAGAACTAGAAGGACCTACAGCTAGAATATACAACTATGTACTGGAGGGTTTTGGGGAGAAGAAAAGAAGTCGAAGATTGGCAACAGATGCTAGCTCGTGACCAATATAAAAAAATACATATGTATATTTATTAAAATTAAAAAACGCAATGGCATAGTGCCTGGTGTAAAGTAGGTGCTCAAAGATAGTCATAGAAAAGTCCAGTCTACTCTACAGTATAATTTCTCCTTTCTTTGCCAACACGTGCCATTCACTTGGGCCATGATCAATTAAGATCGCCTCTGACACACTTTGTCATGTCTGCGCTACTTGAGATGTTTTGAGAATTAACATCCTCCTCCCCTTCTCTTAGTGCTCAGAGGACTATTTTTGAATTGACAGTTTCGACCTCTAAATGGATACACTGAGAGATTAGAGAATAGAGCTGGGGGTTTCAGGGAGCTCTTTACAAAGTCTGATGTTCAACAATAAACCATTTTGATCTATCAATAAAGATCAGATGATCAACAATAAATATCAGTTTCCCGCAGGGGAAGAAAGAAAAAAGTTTACTTAGGGAAAAGAAAATTGCGTGTGGTGTGATGTAAAGAAAATCGCGTTCTCACATTTCTTAGATAAACCTTTACCTTTTGTAGGTCTCAGGTGATTTCTCTGTGTGATGTTGGCCCGTTATGAGAAGATACGAGACTTGGTCCAGTTGCTGTTTGAAGTCGTTTCCCTACCTGGGATTCTATGGGAAAGTTCTAGAAGAAATATGTCTTCGGATGGACAGTGGGTACCCTTCTGTTATTATTTACTCTTCAGCTCCCCTGAAAAGGAAAATCTGATTATGGGAAGATCAACCAAGAAAGAGTTAAAGGATTTCCTTCAAGGGGGTCTTTTAAAAAGCGTAGGTCCTGTGCCACAACTAGAAGGACCACAGCTAAAATATACAACTATATACTGGGGGGATTTGGGAAGAAAAAGCAGGAAAAAAAAAAAGCGTAGGTCCTTCCATAGCTTCATCCCTTCACCTGGCAAGGCTGGAGCTGTCTCAGGGATTCACCTGGAGTCTGTGACCCATCTTCTCACACCCTATGTCAATCCCCTGCTTTGAGTTCTTTCCACATTCATCTGATTTCTGTCCCACTGCCTCCTACCTCACTACGTTCTTTCCACCTTCCCCTTGAGCATGATGGGGAGTGGAAGGTCACTTCTCAGTAATTCCAGAGGCCCCAGCTCCTGGTCCTCCTCCTTCAGCACTTCACAGCGAACCCAGGGATTTGTCATGATCAGTCCTCTGGGTCCTGGACCAGAATCCCGGGTCCAACCTACTTGAAAGGAGTATCAGAAACTTCGGTCCAAGGGATGAAGATGAAATTTGGCTTTCTATAATCCAGATGCTTAGAATGATCCTCTGATTATTCCGGGAAAGTTGTTGACTGTGGCTGGAAAATATTCCATTTCTAACCTCATCATGAGCTTCTCACCACAGTGAATCTTCCTCCTCACTGAATTTTCTTCTGGCTCTAAAATTTTGGTGCTTGTTCCCTTGCTGTCTACCCTACTTGCCACCACTCCGGCTGCCGCTCCCAGCCCTGCCAATGCATCCTTATCACTTCATCCCACACAGGCAGTGCTCATTGCCATGGAATCATGACATAGCTCATGTGACTCTACCTGGAGAAATTGTCCAGTGAGCTTCTGCTTTCAATGAATGCTTTCTATGAAAGAAATTATCGATGTGTACAATTGAAGGTTATTGATGGGGTAGGTGGGTCAGAAAATTTACATAGCAGAACTCAAGTATCCTTTGAGCAAACAGGAACCAAAGGCCCAAACCCTTCTTCCCAAGATTTAATTGTTAACGCTTGATTAATTGTCTTAGCATGGTGCTTAATACGACGTAAGTCAGCCCAGGGATAATAACAACAAAATTTACACACAAATTTGTTAATTAAATATAAATGTCTCTTTTAGGTTCAAATTAGTCCATTTATACACATATGCTAATTCTATGTGTAAGCTTTCTTTGGAGTAAGAAGATGAATATCTGGATCTCAAACATAAATTTCACATTACTAGGTTCACTCTTATCAATTAAAATTTCTTTGACTTCACTCACACACTTGTTTCTTTGTTTTTAAATGTGCAGGACATCGAAATATTCTTTCTTTTGTTTCTAATTTCCGGCTTATGTCCCACCAGAGGTCATGGAAGGGTGAACAACCTACCCAGTCTCTAAGCCAGTATTTGCCCTACATCCAGCAGAGAGCAGGATAACACCAAGCTTACATATCTTTGGTTAAGGCAAAGCCAAACTCCAAAGCTGAGGGCCTGGAGCACAGGGAAGAAATGTTGCCTACAATCTTCATTTTCTCGTGTTTTATCTTCATTTTCTCGTGTTTTCGCTTCACTGGATAATGAATCACCGAAGAAAGGCCAGTAAAGGCCTGCAGTAACTGATAGAGAGCACGCCATGATGAAGGAACCCCTGCTGATGATGTGCAGCTCAGACCTAACACGACTCACCTGCCTTCTTGGTGAAAGGTTGCTGGGGAGCCACCAAAAAGGGATAGTCTATGTGACACTTACTGGGATCTTCTAGAAGTTTCCTTAATTGTAAGTGTACCTTGCTGCAGTTTCAATAGAGGTCTTGAAAAACATGTCTGAAGCTAACATGACTAATGGTGGCAACAATATTATCATCATTCAAAAAGATTTTGCATTCCAGGATGAGAACTGTTTTCAGAGCCAGGTTACAGGCTGGGCAAGAATATCAAACTCATTGCTCATCTTCATCTTAAAATGAGGATTGTTTAATTGAAGTGGATTACCACTTTATTGACCACATAACTCCTACATATTTCCCATGATTAGATTTGGATTATATGGCACTAATTTAGCATCCAACTTACTAACATTCTAAGAACATTCAAAATTAATATATTTTTATGCTCTAAAGTAAGGAGTTAATATCTATTCATTAAGTTTTTAGACCTTCTCATGTGTGTGTATATATGAACATAAATTCAGGTGCATATGTATTCATAGCATGATTCATATGCACGGTTACCATGCTGACTAAAAGTAACGTCTCAATAAGAACTGGTAGTGAATAGTAAAATCAGTCAAAATTAAAGAAATAACTTTATAATTCTGTTTTTCAAAGTATTATGCAATGTGTCATTCCAAATAAAGAGAAAATTTAAGCTGCTTTTACAAATATATTGTCTTTAAATAAATGGCAATTGGAGTTTGGCGAGAGTACGACAAGCATCAAAAAAATTAATGTCAAAAGCAAAGCATAAATCAATAAATTTGAGAATCAAACAGAATGGTTAATATAATGAATATAAACTGTTTCAACTTTCCTATTAAAAGTAAAAACTTGATTAGCGTAAAACACAAACTCCATTATTACTTTGCATAGGGAGAACAGCCTAAAATCAAATAATATTAAATACTAGTAAAACAGCAAAATAAAAGATTGTCAAAGACAGAGCAAGAAAAGAAAATTAAGGAAAGTAATTAGAGACGGCAATATTAATATCAATGAAATATTGATAATGCTCAATATCAATATTGATGTCCAATGAATGTGTGAAATTTGAGAAGGAGGGTCAGTATGTAGGAAAAAAATAGAAGATATAATTAAATTATAAAAGGCATGGAAGTAAAATTCGAATCATATAAAACATTGAGCAAAAATATCCAGCAATATATAGAAATGTCAACAGAAACATGATAGTCGCCTTGAAACTTTTGCACAATGCTATTAGTCTATAAAAATAATATAGAAAAATAACAAGAACATGAGGAATCAGAATGTGTAATTTAAGAGTAAATTAATAGCTAAGACTCTGGGGCAGTCTAACCTAGAATAAGAAACACAACCTTTCAAA
>NW_025796499.1:0-6542 GCF_021613505.1 Equus quagga | reverse complement strand
AAAGTAATGAAAGAAAGTATTACAAAGTAATCAATTATTACAAAGTATTGATAATGTCTGTTTCTTGATTTGGGTGCTAGGTGTATTGATGTACTCAGTTTGTGAAAAGCCACTAGGCTGCACACTTATGATTTGCATATATTTGTATATCTCTATTACACTTCAATAAAAAGCTTAAAACGGTAGAAAAACCCCAGAGTAATACTCCAAAAATTAGAAGAAAAAATTTAAAACATCATCCATAAATTTATCCAACTGTTCAGAGTTAACACACTTTTTGATCTATATGTTTTCAATTTTTTCTACTCATATGTTATATATATATTTCAATAAAATATATAATCATAACGTGGCACTTTTTTATAATTCCTTTTTCACTTTATTGTGAACAAATATCTTTAATAATAATACCTTTAAAATAGCATTTTAATTATTATCTTTATAGGGTGACACCGTCATTTATTTCTGATTATTGTCATTTTCTTCTTCACAGAACATTGAAATATATCACACATGAATTGGGATCTATACTTGTTCTCTTAGTGCCCTTGTGCCCTCCTCTGAAAGTCTGTTTTGGTCCCCATTTTTATTCTATACCATCTAATCAATTCTTTCAAAGTGTTACCAGATCATTAGGTTAGCTAGCAATATCTTAATGTATGGATCCTTCCAAGGATTACTTCTATTCTAAAAAAGATTTTATAAGGAGGGAAGTCCTTGATGTCTTAAAAGACTGGAATTAGTAATGTTGGAAAAATAAATGCTGCTATAGATATCTCAGGGCAGTGGAACTGGCCTGAATCATTGCTGGTCCTCCAATGCAAGGCCTGGCCTTGTTCTTACTTAAGGTAAATTGTGAGTCTCTCCCAAGTATATTGTGACATCTTTCATTACCATAAACATAATATATTAATTTCTTTTGTAGTCCTAACACCTAGAACAGAACATGACAGGTAGTAGATGCTCAATAAATTTTGGAATAATGAATGGATGATTAGGTGAGTATATGCATTAATGGACTAATGAATAAATAACTCAAACTTTTCAAGATACCTTAGCTCCCCTATCATGCATAATAATGACATAATGAGGTAGATTCTCTATAATTGTGGTTTTGTAAGGATTCAATTCAAAATCAAAGTCATAATGCCAAATATACTGAAATACTTTCTTTTAACATAATGAGGGGGTAGCAGTTTACACAGGATACCACTGCTCTTTTCCTTGAAAAGTTAAACTGCCTGTTTCCCACTTCCTGATTCAGTCCATATGCTCTACCTTAGCCCAAGACCTTTCTCAACTAACCTCCCCTTGAAGGCAGAGAACACCATCTTTTTATTAAACTTGGTTTGCTACTCTCCAATGTCAAGCACAGTGATTTGCAAATCATGGCTCTTTATTAAGTATGTGTAATATCTGCCTGGCAAAGGCATTTGATATACTCAGTACTTGAATATACCCCAGGAACTCTCATCAACAGGAAACACAGTGTACCAAGTCAATCTGCCCACAGATTTAGGCTGGTGTCTAACATGACAAAGCAACTTCATCGCACTGATTTGTATATACAGCCTAGATGGTTATAAGTGGTTTAAAACAGGGAGAAAAAGTAGCCTCTGCTCTCAAGTTGTTATTTAACTGAGGAAAGAAAGGCACATGGATGTAATTTTCCTGCTCTGTGAATGTTAAGAAAGATCAAAACAATATAAAAACATTGATCATGTACTGCTAAGATGACATGATGAAGAAATGTCTATGGATTTTGGAGATGGTTGAAGAAACTTTGAAAGAAGTTTCATTTTGAAGATGATGTCTACACAATTGTATTCATAATCTAATTATAATTACATTTACTGAATGTGGAAACTATCATCCCTACTATAGTCCTTTTCCATTAGCCATACCCGTGATTCATGGTTTCAATGTAGACTAGTAAATATTGACACGTATCAGATCCTGACAGCCTTAGTGGAAAATTTTTCAAAAAGAGAGATGTTTAGATAAGTGTGTTTATTGAGTCAGGAATCTAGACAGGGTGGTAATTTAGAATAATTTCAACTTAAGGCTGAGAGATTGTAGAAAAAATAAATATATATTTAAAATATGATATATACATATATGTCTCCAGACCCATGTTAAAGGAAAAGGACCTGGTTATGAGATTTGTGTCTTCACTATAATTATGACTCTCCTTTTTCTGTAATTATAAAAATGGGTTTCATTGCTATTTTTTAAGACCTTGATCTAGGGTCTTCTGAACTCAAAATGTTTCAGGTTATCCCTTATGGAATGTGCCCATGAATCTCTAAGCTATGTCAATTAATTGTTTTTTTAAAAGAGGCCCAATCTTGAGCTGTTACCTCAGTTATGTAAATTGCAAATTTCATTATAGGACAGCTTTCAGATTTATAATATTCATTTTGTCTCCCTTTGGCTATTAATAAAACAATAAATAATATACATAATTATAAACATAAGTAAATATATAATTAAATATAAAATATAAACTAGATTAAATATAATATTATGCTAAAATAATAAAAGTAAGTTTAATTTTAAAATTAATAACAGTGTTAATTATAAAATTTCTTTTTGAAATTCCACTATATTTATTTTTAAGATATAGGAAAATACAGCAAATAATTGAGCAATTGTTCTGATGATTTAATTTTTTAAAAAAATCCAAACTACTTGAAATATTCAAACATATTTCAAAGCAAACATAAATATCAAAGCAAAAGTTATTAACTGAGTTGTTCAGGACAATTTCATTATATTTTTTGTGGATAGTCATTTGTCTTTTTCTATAGACCACGATACATTGTGGTTGACAGTTAAGCAGAGCCTAACTCAGTAGATTTCCTTGAACAAGCTGGCCATTGTACGAGGAAAGAGGAAATATTCCCTTCCACTCCCCTCAGTCTCTCCTCAGTCTTCCATCTCTTGGTGAAGTTTTTGGGAAGGAGTTTATCCCTGTCTCCACCAATCAATCATTTCTTCCTACAAAAGAAGTATGACATGAGAGTGGAAAATGGACGCCATTAATGCTAAAACAAGCCACTTGGTTCTAGAGGAAACTTACCATCTCCTCCTCACCCGCTCCTGTCCATTAGATTAGCTCACACAGCAGGGCTTCCCCACCCTGTAGCGGCATCAGGAACTCTCTAGCCTCTGTACAGCCTGTGGCAAGATGAGTGAGTCATAGTATGCAGCCCATTTTCACTATTGGTCCAAGCCACATTCTCCCATCATGCTTTATCACTGTTAAAGCTGAATTTTTACTCCAATCTGACTTCATGTCTATTTCTTAATTTATTTGGAACCTGAAAAGAAGGAATATGATTAATTAGCCTCCTCTAATACCAACACTTACAATACAATAGCAAACCCAGCCTAAATATGCTGTCATAGAGTAACTCTGTGTTGAAGACATGAAATATATGATGAAAATAGCATAAAAGATTGGAGGGGGAAATGGAAATATGTTATTCACAGGTTCTTACAATACACATGTATCCTCTTATGTGGAGGTACACAGTGATAAGCTAAAGATGCAAATTGTAATCCTAGAAATGTCAGTGGAGATTTAAAAGCAGGATCCAAGTATTTGCTATCTCCAAAAATGTAATATAAATATAAATTCTGTGTGTAATATAAATATAAAAATACAGGGATACAGTCAGTTACAATATGAAAATACTAATAATAAGAAAACTGCAGTGGCTATATGAATAGAAAGTAAATACTGGAATAAAAAATATTGCCAAGGATAAAAGAAGATATTTTATCATGGTAAAGATATGAAACCATCAAGATCAAACTTAAGTGAATATTCACTCAATAACACAGCTATAGACAACGGATATTTTTTAATTTTTATTTTTTTGGATGTACATCATATTTCAAATTCTGTCTACATTACATCGTGTTCACGACCCGAACACTAATTATAGTGCATCCCCTCACATGTGAGCCTAATCACCCCCTTTGCCCTCACCCCTCCCCCCTCCCCCCTTCCCCAATGGTAACCACCAGTCTAATCTCCAATGCTATGTGGTTTTTTTTTTTGTCGTTTTTATCTTCTACTTATGACTGAGATCATATGGTATTTGACTTTCTCCCTCTTACTTATTTCACTCAGCATAATACCCTCAAGGTCCATCCATGTTGTCACAAATGACCGGATTTCGTCATTTCTTATGGCTGAGTAGTAGTCCACCGTGTATAAATACCACATCTTCTTTATCCATTCATCCCTTGATGGGCACCTAGGTTGCTTCCAAGTCTTGGCTATTGTGTATAATGCCGAAATGAACATAGGGGTGCAAGTATCTTTATGCCTTTGTGTTTTCAAGTTCTCTGGATAAATACCCAGCAGTGGAATAGCTGGATCATATGGTAGATCTACCCTTAATTTTCTGAGGATACTCCATACTGCTTTCCATAGTGGCTGCACCAGTTTGCACTGCCACCAGCAATGAACGTGTTCCCTTCTCTCCACACCCTCTCCAACATTTGTTGTTTCCTGTCTTGCTAATTATAGCCATTCTGACCAGAGTGAGATGATACCTCATTGCAGTTTTGATTTGCATTTCCCTGATAGCTAATGATGTTGAGCATCTTTTCATATGCCTGTTGGCCATCTGGATATCTTCTTTGGAGAAATCTCTGTTCAGGTCTTTTGCCCATTTTCTAATTGGATTGTCAGGGTTTTTTTTGTTGAGCTGTATGAGTTCTTTCTATATTTTGGATATTAACCCCTTATCTGAGATGTGGTTTGCAAATATCTTCTCCCAATTGTTAGCCTGTCTTTTCACTTTGTTTATGGTTTCCTTTGCTGTGCAGAAGTTTTTAGTTTGCTGTAGTCCCATTTGTTCATTTTTTCTTTTGTTTCCCTTGCCCAGTCAGACATGGGACTTGAAAATATGCTGCTCAGACCAATGTCATAGAGCGTACTGCCTATCTTTTCTTCTAGAATTCTCATGGTTTCTGGTCTTACATTCAAGTCTTTAGTCCATTTTGAGTTGATTTTTGTGCAAGGTGTAAGGGAATTGTCTACTTTCATTCTTTTGCATGTGGTTGTCCAGTTTTCCCAACACCATTTATTGAAGAGACTCTCCTTTCTCCATCGTATGCTCTTGGCTCCCTTGTCGAATATTAGCTGTCCATAAATGTGTGGGTTTATTTATGGGCTCTCAATTTTGTTCCATTGATCTGTGTGTCTGTTTTTGTGCCAGGACCATTCTGTTTTGGGTACTATGACTTTGTAGTATAATTTGAAATTGGGGAGTGTGATACCTCCAGCTTTGTTCTTTTTTCTCAGGAATCCTTTGGCTATTTGGGGTCTTTTGGTGTTCCATATAAATTTTGGGATTCTTAGTTCTATTTCTGTAAAAAATGTTGTTGGAACTTTGATAGGGATTGCGTTGAATCTGTAGATTGCTTTAGGAAGTATGGACATTTTAATGATGTTAATTCTTCCAATCCAAGAGCATGGAATAGCTTTCCGTTTCTTTGTGTCTTCGATTTCTTTCAACAATGTTTTATAGTTTTCAGTGTACAGATCTTTCACCTCTTTGGTTAAGTTTATTCCTAGGTATTTTATTCTTTTTGTTGGCAATTGTAAATGGGATTGTACTCTTAATTTCTCTTTCTGCTACTTCGTTGTTAGCGTATAGAAACACAACCGATTTTTGTACATTGATTTTGTATCACGCAACTTGACTGTATGCCTTTATTATTTCTAAAAGTTTTTTAGTGGACTCTTTACAGTTTTCTAGATATAAAATCATGTCATCTGCAAAGAGTGACAGTTTCACTCTTCTTTTCCAATGTGGATCCCTTTTATTTCTTTTTCATGCCTGATTGCTCTGGCTAGGATTTCCAATACTATGTTAAATAAGAGTGGTGACAGTGGGCATCCTTGTCTGGTTCCGGTTCTTAGAGTCATAGCTTTCAGTTTTTATCCATTGAGAATGATATTTGCTGTGGGTTTGTCATATATGGCTTTATTATGTTGAAGTATTTTCCTTCTATACCCATTTTATTTAGAGTTTTTTTAATAAATGGATGCTGTATCTTGTCAAATGCTTTCTCTGCATCTATTGAGATGATCATGTGATTTTTATTCTTCATTTTGTTAATGTGATGTATCACGTTGATAGATTTGTGGATGTTGAACCATCCCTGCATCCCTGGAATGAAACCCACTTATCATGATGTATGATCTTTTTAATCTATTGTTGTATTCAATTTGCTACTGTTTTGTTGAGGATTTTTGCATAGAGGTTCATCAGTGATATTGGCCTTTAATTTTCTTTTTTTGTGTTGTCCTTGTCTGGTTTTGGTAGCAGGATAATGTTGGCTTCGTAGAAGGAGTTAGGAAGTGTCCCCTCCTATTCAATTTTTTGGAAGAGTTTGAGAAGGATAGGTATTAAGTCTCCTTTGAATGTTTGGTAGAATTCACCAGGGAAGCCGTCTGGTCCTGGACTTTTATTTTTTGGGAGGTTTTTGATTGCTGTTTCGATCTCCTTACTGGTGAT
>NW_025796498.1:0-24836 GCF_021613505.1 Equus quagga | reverse complement strand
TGCTGATCCTTTTTATGGCTATTTGTGAAGCACAAGTCTTCTGCTGCTGATAAGCCTCACCCCCGAATGGACCACGTACCCTGTCAACACAGTCCTTGTTCGTGCACACTTCTCAACCCCCTGGAGCATACCCCAACGCCACACTGCAGAGGCCCCCATCTCTGCCCCAGTGCTCCCCACAGTTCACCTGGTCCTCACACAAGCCTTGCCCCACAGAGGCAGAAACCCTTGCCTGCCTGTAGAGGATCGAGGCACTCAGTCAATGCAGGCTGAAAAGTAGCCTGAGGGCTTGCTGTTAGGTGGGGCCAGTCCCTAGGGTGGCTTGCCTGCCCTGGCTGAACTGGATTAAATCTGTGCTCTAGTGGATGTGGCAGACCCCTGGGCTAACAGCCCAAGGGATGCACCTCAATGGCCCCCACTGGTGTCTGTATCAGCACACCTGGACCAGCTCAGAACAACGGCCCCCACCAATGTCTCAGTCTCCAGAGAGGCCCCTCCTCTCGCCAAGATGCCCCCAGAGCCCATCAGGTGAGTCTTGTTTCACCAAAGGACAGTCAGCCTTCTCTCTGGTGATTTTAAGTTGCTACAATGAGTGAGTTTGTGCGTGGGCCCTTTAAGACGCGGATCTTTTTGGCTTTGGCTGATAGCTTTTCTGGGGGTGTCCTCACTGCAGTTAATAGCCAGCAAAGCCAGACAGTAAGACCCTCCTCTCAGTTGGGCTGAGTCTGAAGGATGCTTATAGCAGTATCACCCCCGCTCTGAACCTCACTCCTCTAGGGAGGGCTCCTACCTTAGGGTGTCTCCCACCTGGCCAGCTGAAAAGCTCCACTGCTCCCAAAGGTGGCTTTTTTCCTCTCCTGCCGGAGTTACTGACTCTTCTGCTTTTGTCAGGACTGTCCCTTGTCGTGGGGGTTCTTTTTACCCAGTTTTCAGTTTTCAATCCAGGGTGATTCTTCCCGAAATTGTTGTAACCTTGTTGTGTTCGTGGGAGGAGGCCAGTTCAACGTCTGCTCACAGTGCCATCTTGACAAGATCCTGGTATGTTTTCTTTTAAAAATTTATTAGATTTAGGTTTTACATTGAGTTTATGATCCATTTTGAATTAATTTTTGTTCACGGTACAAAGTATGAACTGAGGTTCTTTTTTTCCCCCTAAAGATAACCAATTATTCCAGCACTAATTTCTGAAAAGACAATTCTTTGTCTACTGATTTGGCTTTACACCTTTGTCAAAACTCTATATATTTGCAGATCTATTTCTGTTCCTTTCTTTCTATTCTGTTCTGTCAATCCATTTGTCCATCTTATTGAAATACCACACTGACTGGATTAGTGTAGATTTAAAATAAACTGTGAAATCAGATACGGTTAGTCCTTCAAGTTTGCTCACCTTTTTCAAAGTTGTTTTGGATATTTTAAGTCATTTGCATTCCCAGATGAATTTTTAACTCAGCTTGGCAGTTTCTACAGGAAAAAATAAAGTATCTGTTGGACTTTTAATTGAGATTGTTTTGAATCTATGGGTCAGTTTGGGGACAAGTGAAATCTTCACAATATTGTCTCTCCAAACAATGAACAAAACATTTCTCTCAGATTTTATGGGTGTTCCTTAATTATTTTACCAAAGTTTTATCATTTTAAGTGTACAGATCTTGTACATCTTTTGTAGATTCTCCTTAAGTACTTAATATTTTTGATGGTATTATAAACGGCATTATTTTTATTTCAGTTACTGATTGTTTACTTTCTGTAGATTGATCTCGTATTCTGCAACCTTGTCAAACTCATTTATTAATTCCAATAACTTTTTATAGATTATGTCGTATTATTTACACTGACAATCATGTGTGTGCAAATAAAGACAATTTTACTTCTTCTATTGTAATCTGAATGCCTTTGATATTCCCTGGTCTCTGTCATTGGTTGATGTTAAATAGTAGTATAATGTCGAATAGAAGTGGCAAGAGTGGGTATTCTTTTTCTTTCATGATCTTAGAGGGAAACAGTCATTCAGTCTTTTAGCGTTAACTATGATGTTTAGTTTGATGTTAGTATCACTGCTTTTTCATAGATATTCATTATCAGGTAGAAAGAAGCGCCTTCTGTTTCAAGTTTGCCGAGAAATTTTCTCAGGAATGAATGTTGGATTATACCAAATGCTTTTTCTGCATCTGTTGAGATGATCATGTGGGTTTTCTTTTTTGATTTGTTAATATGGTGAATTGCATGGATTTAATTTTGAATGTTAAACCCTTCATCCCACGCATCTCATTCATTCTGGGATGAATTCCACTTGGTCGTGATATATTCAATTTGTGAAAGTTTTGTTAAGAACTTTTACATGTATGCTCATGGAGGATATCGGTCTATTGTTTTCTTTTATTGTAATCTCTTTGCCTGAGTTTGGTATCATGGTAATACGGGCCTCACAGAATGAGTTGGGAAGAATTCTCTTCTCTTCAGTTTTTAGAAAGTGTTTGTGTAGAATCATTTTTTCTCCCTTAAGTGTTTGGTCGAATGCACCAATGAATTCATCAGGGCTTGGAGTTTTCTTTGAAAGAAGAACTTAACTGCAAATTCAATTCCTTTAATAGATATAGGGCTATTCAGACTGTTTATTTCTCCTTGAGTGAGAATTGGTAGTTTGTGTCTTTCAAGGAACTTATCCATGTCATACAATTTTCAAATTTATTGGCATAATGTTCAAAATATTCCATTATTATTCTTTAAATATCTTTAGTCACGTTGTCTCTCTCATGTCCAGTTTTGGTAATTTTTGTTGTCTCTCTTTTTCTCCTAATAAATCTAGCTAGCCATCAATCAATTTTATTGAATTTCTCAAAGAATAAGCTTTTGCTTTCATTGATTTTCCATATTGTGTTCCTGTTTTATATTTCATTGATTTCCACTCATCTTTATTATTGTCTTTCTTCTGCTTTATTTAGTTTTAATTTGATCTTGGTTTTCTAGTTTCCTAAGGTAGAAGCTGAAGTAATTGACTTAAGAACTTTCTTTTTTCTAATAGTGGAGTTGAGTAGTCTGAATTCCCCCACCAGGTGCTGCTTAGTGGTATCTCACAGATTTTTGTTTATTTTACTTGTCATTTGATTCAAAGTACTTTCTACTTTTCTTTCTAAATATGTTTTAAAAGTCAGTATTCTTTTCAGGAAATTGAAATAATAAGAAAATTATCATCTATTTAAACATGTAGTGGGGCTGCCTGGTGTCATGGCGGTTGGGTTCACATGTTCCACTTTGACAGCCTGGGGTTCACCGATTCAAATCCCCGGTGTGGACCTATGCACCGCTTGGCAAGCCATGCTGTGGCAGGTGTCCCACATATAAAGTAGAGGAAGGTGGGCATGGATGTTAGCTCAGGGCCAGTCCTCCTCAGCAAAAAGAGAATTGGCAGCAGATGTTAGCTCAGGGCTAAACTTCCTCAAAATAAAATAAAATAAAATAAACATGTAGTAACTATTTTTTGCGCTCTTTGTCCCTTTGTGTAGCTCTATTTTTCCATCTGGTATCATTTTTCTTTTTATAACATTTCTTTCAGTGCAGATCTGCTGGCAATAAATTGTTTGAGTTTTTCTGTCTGAAAAGATCATTATTTTATCTGTTTTTGAAAAATATTTTTGCTGGACATGCAATTCTAGGTTGACAGTTTTTAATTTATAGTACTCTAACCATTTTATTTCACTGTTTTCTTGCTTGTCTTGTTTCTTATTTGCTCTGCATATAATATGTACTTTTCCCCCTGTTTATCACTCGTTTAAGGATTTCTCTTTATCATTGCTTTTGAAAAATTTGATTCTGATGTGCATTGAGGTGGTTTTCCTCATGTTTCTTGTTCCTAAGATTGGTTGAGTTTCTTGAATCTCTGGGTTTAAAATTTTTATCAGATTTGAATTTTTTCAGTCATCAATGATTTGTTCTGTTTCTTGCTTTCTGAGATTCTAATTACATATATTAGGCTGCTTTTAAGTTGTCACACAGATCACTGTCGTTCTTTTTATTTTTCTTATTCTTTTTTGCTTTGTGTGTTTCATTTTAGAGAGTTCCTATTTTTTTTTTTTTTGTCTTCGTGTTCACTAACCCTTTCTTCTACAATGTATAATTTGATCCATGCATGGCATTTCTCATTTCAAACATTATGGTTTTCATCTCTAGAAATTTGATTTATTTTTTATATCTTGCATGTCTCTCCATAACTTTTTGAACATATGAAATATAATTGTATTAACTCTTTCAATGCCCTCCACTATTCTAAATTTGTGCCAGTTCTGGGTCAGTTCAATTAATTGAATTTTCTCCTTATTACTCACTATAGATTCCTGTATTTTTGCATGCCTGATAATTTGATTGGTTCCCTCACATTGTAAATTTTGCTTTGTTGGTTGCTGGATATTTTCTATTCCTATAAATATTCTTGAACTTTGTTTTAGGATGTAGTTGAGTTACTTGGAACCAGCTTTTAAGATTTTCTAGGCAGGGCCAGGTCTGTGTATAGTCTGGGGTTAATTACTCCCTGCTATTTAGGCATGACTCTCCTGAGTACCATTACCAATGCCCAGTGAATTACGAGGTTTTCCAATCTGGCTGATGGGAACAGGTGTTATTCCAGGCCTTGTGTGAATGTGAGGTACTATGCCCTCTAATCCTTTCAGGTGGTTCTTTCTCTGGTCTCTATTAGCTTTCTCATATGCGTGTGCTGACCAATACTCTGCTGAATACTCAAGAGGGCCCTCTGCAGATATCTGGAGCTCTCTCTCTGTGCAGTTCTCTCCTCTCTGGCCCTCTGCCCTGTGAACTCTAGCCTTCTTAGTCTTCCTTGACACTCATCTCCATCTCACCACCTCCATGCATTGGCCAGGCTCCACCTGGATTCTCCCTCCCTGCATTGTAACCTAAAAAGTCTCTCAGGACAGAATGCTAAGGCAATCATAGAGTTCGTGTCACTTGTTTCCTGTCTCTCAGGTATCATTGTTATTCAGTACCTGATGCCCAGTGTCTTGAAAATGAGTCTTTGGATATTTTTCTTCCTTCGTTCCTTCCTTCCTTCCTTCCTTCCTACCTTCCTTCCTTCCTTCCTTCTTTCCTTCCTTCCTTCCTTCCTTCCTTTCTTTTCTTTCTTTCTTTCTTCCTCTCTCTCTCTTTCTTTCTTTTTAAATTGTTTTAGCCAAGAGAGTAAATGTGGTTCCTATTACTCCATTTTTCCTGAAAGTGCAAGACCTCTCCCATTTAATTTATTTATGTTAACTACATTTCATAATCTGAACTGCAACCTTAAATAGGAACAAGCAACTGGAAAATGCTAATCATAAGAAGAGCCATATGGGAAAATGTTGATGGAATGCACACAGATCTATCATAAGTAACAGAAAAAGAATTTAAGATGAAATATCTTACAGCTAGTGTCATTGCTATACAATGTGCACAAACTCACACATACACCAAAAATAAATTGTCCAAAGGGAAATGGTAGCTGAAATTTATTTATTGAGATTTCTTTTTATACTCATCTGAACAGGTATTTCTTTTCATCTCTAAACACTGAAAATAATGTTTCTTCAAATTTTAAGCTTTTATTCATTTTTATTGAAAATAGGCTCATTGTCTTCATTTCTGTGGGGTCTTTAAGGGTCTTACAAAACATCTGAGAAATATTCATTGATGAGATTTCTACACACTATGATGAGAAAAGACTAGTAATTTTCTAACAAACTTAGGTTCCAAAAACAACACTTGGTGAACTGGACCATATGTGAATTAGACTGCTAGATGACTTCCACATTTAGCGATAAAGCAATTAACTAATGCATTTCTAAACTTTTAAGAAATCTCAAAAAAAATTGTGGAAACACAGAAAAGTCTGAAAGATAGAAGGTAATTATGGAACTTCATGAAAGATAAACAATTCTATAATTACAACCTACAACTGGTTTATGAGAACCATCAGCTTGAAAACATCTAAGAAATATTTCTTGAGAATTAAAAAAAAAACTGAACAGAAACAGGATCAATAAACACTGTTATTAAAATACTGTTTAAATTAAGGATCCACCTCATTTGAAGGAATTTTAATAAGTACTTCCTGAATGAATTACTCCTGAAAAGTAGTCCCAACTTCAGAAACTGTTTCTAAGGCTAAGGCTTTATCATAAAAATCAATCTAGATTTTTTCCTTATGTGGCAAAACAATACATTGTTTGGTTAAAAGAACTTAAATTACTAATTTATTCTGCTCTAGGAGAGCTGAATTAAATTTTTCCTAAAGTTCATTAAACACCTTCAATTATCGAGTTTCAATTATTTGAGCCACAATTTCTGTTTGCTTCTCTTTTACTCCAATAAAATGATCATCTCTCACACCCTTTAGAGTGACACCGTCCATGAACACAGCTATCAAATGACCTGCCAAAACCATATGTAGCTAAATTGTTATCTCCGGAGACCCAAAGTTGCTCTCCAGATTCACCACCTTCTTAGTAGCAGTGTAAATAGATCTTTAGAAAAATGAGCATGAAGAGAAAATAAAACACATGGATCTTGTTTTACTATAACAATTATCTCTAACCAGTTTCATTGTCAAGCACAGGAAGTGCATCAGAAAAATTAATAAAAAAGAGCACTGAAAGACTGAAGCAAAAATTAACACCGTTTACGCTACAACATTCTTCAAATGAGAAATACTTTTCATTCCTGAATTGTTTAGATAATCTCCTCAGCCCTTCATTGTCTTTGTGTTTATAGTGATGGCTTTACATAGGTTAGAGAAATAGGACAGTTAACCCACTGTGTTCCCTTAAATAGAAAAATAATATAATCTTGAATGTAATTATAAGAGTTCTACCAAACCAAAAAATTACTTAATCTAATTTGAGTGTAGACCAAAGGATAGGCGAATTATGGCCAAATCCAGCCTACTATCTGTTTTTGTAAATAATGTTGTATCGGAACTCAGGCATGTACATTTGTTTATGTAGTGTCTACAGCTTCTTTCACGATACAAAAACAGAGTTGAAGAATTACGGCAGAAATTGCATGGCCCACAAACCTAAAATACTTACTACCTGATCCTTTACAGAAAGAAAAGTGCCGACCTTTGATATGGACCCCAAATTAGAGAATCTTTCTGTAATTTTGTACTTAACACGACTCACATACTGAATTCATAATTTTCCACCTGGCTGGAACTAAATATTTTATAGAAATCCATCCCTTTTGCATATATGTAAGTCCTGCTTTGAAGATATTTGTGTATTAGTCAAAGGCTTTATATTTATTTCTAGTAATTCAAAAGTCTCATAGGCTTTCAGCACTAGAGAAGGAATGCCAGTATATTAAAGTAAGGTTAATACCATATAATTTGCATATAGGCAATCAGACATAGAAAACAATAATTCACTTCTTTTTGGAAATTATTATCAGACATTGGATATGCCAGCGATGGGGCTGAGGGAGCAGTCTTCTTCAGGTATCTGCACCTTCAGAGCTGTGGCTAAATTTGAAACATCATTTCTAAAGGAGGTTTTATTTGTATGACGTTTTAAAGCCTCCAACTCAGGTGTCCAAGAAATAGAATTTATTTTACTTACTGATGACAGTCTCTATTTCTAGCCACATTCTGTGTGAAGGCAGAAAATTTAATTTTGATCAATTTTAAATCTTCTCAAGATGTTTAGATTTGAAGGCAGATGTTTTCTTCCACTTGCTCCTTACATATCCAGCATAGTCTGTAGCTCCAGGGGCACGTGCAGTAATAGCAAGGTATGGAGGAAAGGGACTGAATTGCTGTGTACACACGGAAATTGGAGACAATTGCTATTTGGATGTAGTTGGATCTGTTTGCTGCTCAGCTCTCATCGTTTGTCCACATCAGCACGCCCTGAGGTGTATATGTTCCCACCCCCTCTCTGGCCATTTGGCCCAAGCCGCTGCTGCTGTACTACCCCACTGGCCCTCCTCGGGAACAAAGGTCTATATTCGTGCTCACTACTCTCCGTGGCAGCAGGAAACTCAGAGTTTTCTCAGTCCCATTCTGCCTAAACCAAAACCCTGACACAACCATCTCAAAAGGGCAAATATTCAGAACATAATACTAAATTTGGGCAAAACTAAAAACAATAATAATAAGTTTTGGTGAAAGTGGAAGTGCATGGGAGTATTGCCGGCACATTCTGTCCGAAAATTATATCAAGAGCTTAAAATCTTAGGTACACAGACCTAATAACTCCTAAGATTATAATAGTATTTAAGCACAACGCTTTGTGAGTGTGAACATCTTTACACTGCTTACAATAACAAAAACATTTCTAATGAATTTATTTTTTAAGTAATTTTAGATTTGTGGAAAAGTTGAAAAGAGAATGCAGAGTTTCTGTTTACTGTTCACCCAGTTCCCCCCTAACATTAACACCTTATATAATCACAAAAAAACATTTTTTAATAACCTGAATGTTCAGATTAAAAATTATGACAGCTTTTTCAAATGCATTTGACAAAAATTTGTACTACATAAAATTTTAAAAGGAGATTGTATTGTATAAGCCTATTTATACAGTATAATATATAATATGCATGGTACACAGTATCCTGATTTATGATATATAAAATATTGTTCATCTTCAAGAATTTGCTCAAATATCTTCTCAATGAGACCTTCCCTAACTACGCTATCTAAAATTGCAAACAGATTCTATCCTGGGACTTTAAATCTCTTTTATCCCATGTATTTTCTTTTTCTCATAACATTTGTCACCCTCAAGCATACTACAAAGTTGATATATTCATAATGTTTAATGTTTACTGTTTGTTCTCCTCCTCGCACTAGAATATAAACCCCATGAGGGTCAGGATCCTGTATGTTTTTCTCGCAGCTACATCCGTGATGTTTAGAACTGGGCTTTTCATCTACTAAGTCTCAATATTGAATTTATGAATAAATTCTTATGGAATCTATTTATAATGATTGTAAAAGTTTTGGAAGACTATTTTTCAAAATATTGACAAGATAGTTTTACAGGTGTTTTATAATCCCCTCACAATTTTCTGTATTGTATAAATTTTCTAACATTGACGTTTATAATCAGAAAAACGTTTTTAAATTGATTTTGTGCGTGTGTCACTGAAAAGACATTGCTAAAAGAATACATATGTAAATGGGAAGGAAAGTGTAAATCATGACATGTAACAGAGCCTCAACATTGCTTTCAAACTTCCATGGCCCTCCTCACTGCCTCACTTACTCATCACTGATTCTGGTCTATGATGATTTCAGTTATTATTGCTGTTTTTCTCGTTTTTTCCCTCCTGTTAGACCTAAAAGACCTTCTCTTAGTATATCTCTCTAATAGTTAATTTCTTCCTTTTACCACAAGGTTTTCCTTTTCTTCTTTCTACTTCCTTTGCCCACACTACACAACTATATATCATACTTTGTTGCTCTTCCTTCGCTTACACATCCCACAGCTTGTGTTACATAAAACACTGACATCTCCTTATTGAGAAAGAGATCTATGTTTTAGTCACATGTGTGCTCCCATTGCCTTACACAAGGGCTGGCATAAGAAATGGAATTATAATAAAGCGTAAATTAGGAGTAATAACTTAAAGTGTAATCTCTCTAAGTGAATCCATTTTTTTGACTGAGCCTGTGTAGACCTCCTTAAAGAAGTAGACATGCGCTTGCACAAAAGAGGAACTTGCAGAAGGAGAAATTCAACACTCATCTCTAATTCTCAGGCTTGTTTCCCAAAATGTTCTCCAGCATCTGCACTAGACAAATCCTTCGTTTCGTTCTCCTAGCTTCCCTGATCCTCTACTCACTGCCTCCTCCACTGTTCTGTGATCGTCCTCTGCCTTTGTTCTAATAAATGTTTCCACCTTTCTTGCTCATCACTTGGTTATACTTCATATATTTTTGCTCAATGAACTCACACTGGGAAACAGCTTTCCTATGACTTTCCTTCTTGTACTTACAAGCAATTACTGACATTTCTAGTATTTCTAGTAACCCAGAAGTTATATGATAACAAGAATGGTTTTAAAAATAGGCAATTCTCCTTGGCACCCATTATGCAATCGAGCTTGTTAAGCACTTTGTACGAATCCTCCTGACGCTTCTATTAGGTGAGTAGGATTTTTATCTCTCTTTTAGAAACGAGGAAACTAGATCACAGACAGTTTCAATAACTTGCCCAGATTAGCAAGGAGCAGAAATAAAATTTGAATCCACATAGTATAGCTTTTAGTCTAAACTCAATCATATGATAGACTATTTATAAAAAATTAATGCTTTGAGCAAAAGGAACCAATTCTGACAACAGAAGTTAACTAGTGGGTGGCAGGATATTCTCAGGCATTAGGGGTGTTCTCCTGCCCAGGAGACGTCACCGTGTACAGGATCAGAGGTGGACCCTGGATGTAAGCAAAGGTACTTTCCTGGACTTTATCTCCTTTATACTCAAAGAAATTACTTTGAAAAGGATAGTACTATGTAAATATAAAGATAAAAATTTGCATACTTACTTATCTTATTTTCAGAAGTATGTGAGTTTTATTTTTATTTAACATAAGTCGTTAGAGGCCACAACTTCACTATAAGATTGATGGATTCATATCAAACATACCTATTAATATTATGTACTAATACATGCCTTCTACTAAAAAACAATCTCAAGGCATCTGGGAAAAGGCAACACCTTCACAAATGCTAACTAATCTCATTTTCAGCTAGAAAAATCAGCTCCTTAATATGTTAAAATTGTTCAATTTCAATCAGAAAACAAAATTAAGAGCACCAACCAACTCGATAATCTTCAAGAATTTCAACACATCAAACGTGAGGGAATGCATGGCTGCCTTGTTTTAATCTGATATAAACGACATCTTAAACATGATTATCTTGATTGGTGACTTCAGGACGCCTTACACATTGCCTTTCTTCATGAAGAGATGGAGTTTTATTTTCAGGTCCCTCATGACGCACTTAGACATCCAGCTGGAAAACTGCTGATATCAAAAGACAAAAATATATTTTTAATTTGCCTAATTTGGGTATGTAAATTTGGTTTTCATTATTATTTTTCCTATTTAAAACTGTGCTCTTCATAATATTATTTCTTCTCAGTAGAAATGTGGCTGAAAAGTCTCGTGGTATCTTTAACACATGGGTGCCCATAAAGTCTTTTAGGTGCTCTTAATGGTGACACTAATTTCTAGCTCTGTCCTCCAGTTTGCTGAGGCTCTTTTCTGTTTTCCCTGAATCTGGCCTTGAGCCCCATTACTAATCTTTAGATCCTGGTAATTTATATTCTGGACTATAGCAACAATTTCCCAACAGAGCATCCTACTTTTAGTGTCTCTTTGTCTTATTTCATGTATGAAATATTAACTCGTATTAATTCCTAAAGCCCAACTCTGAAAACATCACTTCATTGCTCAGAGACTGAATGTTTTCACATTACCTTAGAAGAAAGTTTAAACTTCTATTCAGGTGTACAAAATACCCTTCAATATTAACATAACCTTACACTAAACCTTGACAAGTACTGGATATATCAACCTAATTGTATTACTCCTGACTTAGATATGCTGGATGTGATATTTACATTTCTTTCTTCCTCATGTTGAAGACTCAGCTCAAATCCCACATCGTGTCGCCCATCTAGACTTGCCCAGCCAATCATCCCCTCCTCTTCTGATCTCACATACTGCTTTGGTGGAATGTCTCTTTTGTCACACATTATAGCCAACTTTATATCTCTCCTGCATTAATTCATTCAGCAAACATAAAGCTATGTATTCATGCCATCCTTTCTACAAATTTTAGAGAAAGTGCTGCCTTTTTTTTTTATCTTGGTAACCCTATGGCTCCTAATCAGATGTATTTTGCATAGATTATATTTAATGAGTGATGATTGAAATAAATACATTTGTTTGTTCAAAATTTTATTGACTACTTTTCAACAATTTCTCCCAAATCAAAGTTGTACCGTTTCCAGTTGTGAATCAGTACAATTTCTCTTCATCTTGAATAGTCATTCCTAGACAATAAGGCTGTAAACAAGACATTTGGAGGAAAACAGTGGTCTCAGAATCTTCTCAAGCTGTTCTTCATTGTACACATCTGCTTGTCATTATTAGTCACAGGAAAATGTCTAAGAGTTTGCAAGTTTTATTTCAGTTCTCCTTCAAAGTCACTTCATACTAGCTACCCACCATCAGATCCTGGGTATACTAGCCCTTCCCATGTACAAGAACTTGGCTTCCTGCTCTGTCTTCCTGCTCATTCTTTATACTGGTAAAGTGAAAAAGCCCCTAATCAACAGCAGGTTGAACACAATTCTGGGAGCGTCAGATGCCCTTTTGCCTTCCTTCAGAAAGAGGAACATTTCACACAGAAACATTCCTTTGAAATCACTGCATGTTTTTACCATTTTGGGATTTGAGAGATTATTTGGTTCCTAACAGTGTGTTGTTATTGAACAACTGCATTTAGGAAAAACCATGGCCCTGTTATGAAGCCGATCGCCTAACACAAACCCAATCACAAATATAGGCTCCTGAAAATTCACATACCTATAGAATTTTATTCCACAAATATTGCAATTGTTTTTTATTCATAATAATAATTGCTTGTCAGGTCTGTGTACAGAACACATTCAGAATTCAAGATGATACTAAATTTAATGCACTATACTATTTCTCTCAATATTATGAATCAATACAAATAGGAGCCAGAAAAAAATTAATTTAAATGTTATGCTCTCACATTATCTACTTGAATGTTACACATTACTTTTTTTAACCAAATTTCTTAGTTTTTATGTTCACGTGTCTGTTATTCAAGATTCATTAGCTGGTAAACAATAAAAAGCTAACTAATAATAAATTGAAAAAGTAATAAAATTGTTTGTTTTTATACTAGCAAATATATTCAAATAGCTCCTAAATTTAAAAAAAAAAAAAAAAAGAGCTACAGACCAGAGCTTTAGGAACTGGACTGGAAACTCAGTGCAAATAAGCTCTAGTTCTTCCTGGTTTTTTGTTTTTGTTTTTTCTCTGAGTGTATGGAACATGGTCACTGATAATCCCAGTCCAGAAACTACAGAAGAAAGAGCGATTTTTATATGGGTCTTTCATGAATTATGTGTTCACTCTTTGGAGCAGTTGCAGTGGGCAGGAGAATGTGGTAATAAGAATGCACATGACTTTAGGGAGACTCAGACTTCTCCCAAGAAAAAGCTACCACAATGTACAACGATGTGTGACAGGTTGGGGACTTCTGTGCTAAGTCAGCAGACAAAGTGCAAGATAACACAGGAGAGTAACGGGAGAGTCCATGCTCCATGGAGAGGGTGAGGTTTGGATGGGCAGCATGGGAGCTGTTTTAATATACACAGGTAGGTAAAATTGCGTTCCTGGGTACCAAAAGGATTAATAATATTTCAGACGTCCTCTGAAAACAAGAGATGAAATGTGCTGGAGATTTCTGTAGTTGCCTCCCCATCTCTGGCTGTAGATGTTGCTCCCATCCTGTGCAGCAGTAGCCTCTTTGTACCTGCTTTCATTGCTTTTTCTAAACAGGTTTCCTTGATCCAGGTAAAGGAATGTGAGCCATGAAAACTTTTATTCTAATTTCTGATTCTTCTGTCTTTTAAGCAAAATTTTTTCTCTTAAAACATAAATCACTCTTCAAACTATAAGAAGCATATGAGGATACATATTAGTTATGAAAAATTGTCAAGGCCTTATTTAGTCCTTCTCATACTTGAGTATCCTTTATTTATACCTGGGTGACCTAAAAAATTACTATCAACTTCTTTTATCCTCCCAGCCATAAAACATTTAAATGGAGTATTTCATATAACGTGAAGGGGAAATGATCTTTTGTATTTTAGAAAATACTTGTTGGAATTTATTTTTATCACTTATCACCAAAAACATGAGATTTAACTTCTCAGCTATCAGCAAATTTCCAAAGAACTACCAAATCTAGATTAAGTCACAAGCTGAGACTTGTACAAACTAGTGTCTTCTTAGTAGAATACTATTGTTTCTCACGAGTTTTAGACATTTTCTCCTAATACTTATCAATGAAATCTATGGGCTTGTGACCACCACAACTTAATATGACAATTAACAACTTTTATGATAATTGGGTATTAATAATAGAAAAGTTACCCACATTACAGAAGTTATGAAATGTTTTATAATAGCAACCTTAGTAATGTTTTTTGCAAGATGTGGTTTTCCTTGTTTCTTTCCCCTCACTCTTAGCCTGGCAGTGCATCCGGGTGCCCTCATACTCTGGTGGGAAAGGCATAAATAGAGCCAGCTTTTCTAGAGGTCATTTTGAACTAGAAACATGCCAAAGCTTTGGCCCAGGAATTCAGCTTACAGTAATTTATTCAAAGGAAATCAACAGAGAATCACAGTACACACATATTAAAATGTTTACTATAGATTCATTTACAATAGTGGAAAATGGAAACAACTTTCATGTCAGACCTCAAAAGAATGGTTAGATTATGGCTATTAGAATAATATTCAGGCAGAAAATGTTTTAATACATTTTTACTAAGGAATCTGACAGAGTCATCAGAAGAATAATAAAATAATATGTTACACAACAGGTTACTACAAAGAAAATATAGCATGAATCCATTTGAGTGAAATAGTATATGCAGAGGAAAAAATACAACTCTGGCAACATCTTAAAAGTAATTATCTTTAGTAGTAAATGATATTTTTTTGTTCCAAAATTTTTTAAAACTAAAATGCTTCACTATAACAATAAAAAAGAGTGTAAAAATTAATCTTTATCTATTTGATTTCATGCTTTAATATATTTATGTGCATTCCATCCAAGTGAGAAAGAATATGTGGTGATGCTTATGAAGGCAGAATTAAGAAGAGAGAGAGAACATTCCTTCCACCTTACAAAGGAGAAGGCAAGGGCAGGTGTTATTTTCTGTTTATGAAGACAAAGACTACCATTTTTTAATAAAAGCGGAGAGTAGGTGCAAAGACTAAAACGTTCTGTTAATGGAGCAGAGGTAGGAACTTCTGGCATACTGTCCACTATAAAAGGAAAAAGAAGACCAGTTTTTAAGCTACTGGGGCAATCTGGGTGAGAAAACTTGGTGGCAAAGGTAGTGGCAATGAATGTGAAGAGAAGATGATGCTTTTAAAATATATTTTGAAGGTAGAATGACAGGTCTTGGTGATGGAAGGTATAATATTGAAGGAAAGAAAGGAATTAAGGATGATGGCCAGGTTCCTGGCTTGAGTAAGTGACTGGGCGACGGTACCATTTAATAAAATAAGAATGCCTGGGAGAAAAATCAACAGAAAAATCAAGAGATCAATTTTGGACTTGGTAACTCTTGGGGTCTCTACAAACATATAAGTGGATATATCAAATAGATTTTTGGACACAGGAATTTGGAATTCAGAGAAGAAGCTCTAACTAGAGTAGATATAAGTTATGCATTGCCACATTGATGTCTTTTGAAATTATAAAATGATTAGATTAGGAGACATGTTAGAGAAAGGAAAGAAGGGATACGCATCCTGAAGAACTTCAGTAGCTGGCGATTAGTTGGAAGAGGGGGAGTTAGGAAAGGAGGCTGAGACAGAGTGGCAATAGAGATGGAAGAGAAACCAGGATCATAGTTTCAAGGGAAGCAGGTGTCTCAAGAAAAAAACAGTGGATGGATATGTTGATCAATGGTAGGACAAGAAGAAGGAGAAAGGCAGAAGGGCGCCCATTGAGTATTTGTACAGAGTTGTTATTGTGGGCCTTGACAAGAGCAGTATTGGGAGAAAAAGCCAAGAGTAGACTGACAAGAAGATGAAAAGTGAGAGAATGACGAAAGCAGAAATAGAAGATTTTTTTGACAAATTTGTCTTTGGAAGGAACAGAAAATGAGGCAGTGCTTGGAGAGGGCTGAGGAATCAAGGGAAGTGATTTCTTAAGGAAAAACATTAATATGTTTATCGTAATGATTCAGTAAAGAGGAATCAACATAAATTATAAACATTGTATGAAGTAAAATGCTGTGTGTTACAAACTGTCAATGAAAATGTTCTGGGAGGTAGACAGTTTAAAATGTATCTAAAAGACCTTATTAAAATCTTGTATACATCCAATTGAGGTAAGTATTGGTTCAATATTTTGTTTCTATTGTCTTCTCTTCATTACCTCTTTCATGATATTAATTTTTTCTACCATAATTTCTTATCCGGATTAGTACATTAGCCTCTCACTGACCCTAGCCTTGCTTCTCTGTTATCTGTAATATTCCAAAATTCCAAATACGATTGCTTCATCATTGTGTAAAGTCATCCCTAAGCTTTCAGGATAAGGGCTGAACTCCTTATTTTTGCTGTTCATAATCCTGCCTCCTGAGCATCTCCTCCCACTTCATTCATCATGTACCATTTTCCCAAACTACAGCTACGTACTTAATATGTCAGTTTCTCTCCTTCGTACTTTTGCATATGCTTTGAATGCACATTTGCTTGGAACGTTCTCTGTAACAATCTCCAAACTAAAACCGCACCCATAAATACATACACCCTCACACATAAAAACCCTTTTAACATCTAGTTAGCTTCTGGTCATCTTTCAACTCTTGACTCAAATGTCACCTCGACTGATAAGCTTTCTTGAGCCTGTTTGTTTTCGATTATGATTCCATAAAGTACATTTTACCAATCATAGCACTCATCCCACTGTATCATAGCAGTGATTTTCTAGTCAGAATTGGAGAAAAATAGAAGGTCCTTGAAGGCAAAAGTAAGTGTTTCTGGACTTTGTAGCCCCAGGACATAGCATAATGCCTGGCAATTGTTCTTAACATAGGATCTAGCTAAATAGTTGGAAAGAAGCTGGAAAGACTATTAGGGGGAGAAAAGAAGGATTTACAATTTATAGAAGTTCCCCAAGTGATTGTCAAGTCTAATATACCAACCTATTTGAGAACTACTGGTCTGGGTGAACATCCATTCCTGGGAAGCAGAGGGAAAAAATTACTTCACTGTTTTGTTTATGGGTCTGAAATCATACCTAATTAAAAGAACACTTTGTTTTTCTTAACATAGCATCTACTAAGGGTTACAGATGTCAAATTCTGGCACATTTGCAGTAAACTTACTAAAAAGAAATTTTAAATTCAGTACTTGAACCAGATAAAAGATTGGAGGAATATAAAAAGTAAGATTAATGATAACCATATTTTCTTCAAAATAGGTTGCACATTTTTTAAAGAAGACTGTCATTCCTTATGGGTTGACTCTGCCAAGTAAAATAATTACTGCAAGTTTTGATGTGGCATATTTTTTGGTCTTGCTGTTAAAACTAAAAAAAATATATATATATTTAAAGTCTCTCCATCCCTTATATAATATGGCAAAATAACAATAAAAATATCCTTTGGCACAATCTTATGTATACATTTTCAAAACTGATTAGGCCTTCAAAATATTCATGCTATTCACCTCTGTCTCCTTACTCAAGCTATCTATTCATATCTTCCGTTCTCTTCAAATCAACAACTGGTAACAGAACCAGCCGCCTGCTGAAAGGAAGCTTTTTTGTTCCTCAAACTCAGATTGCCGTGAAAGGGGAAGGAAAAGAAAGAAGACGTTCTACTTCATATTCTGTTATCTTCTGATTGGTTTATAGCTCCCAAACTTACAGAGCTTGATTGTCATTTTCGTATTTATTCATCATAATGATCTATGTTTGCTGAGTAGTTGATTTCTAAAAGGACATGCCATCTTGCTATAGGAAAACTTAGAATAAAACCACAGTAAAACACTTAGAAGTTTTAGTGCATCTTAGACAATACGATACTAGAACTACAATTTTTTTTTACTATTATCATTCTCTCCAAAGCCCCCCAGTACATAGTTGTGTATCCTGTCTGTGAGTGCCTCTGCTTGTGGCATGTGGGATGCTGCCTCAGCGTGGCCTGATGAGTGGTGCCCTGTCCTTGCCCAGGATCAGAACAGGTGAAACCCTGGGCTGCCAAAGCGTAGTAAACGAACTTAAACCACTCAGCCAAGGGGCCAGCCCCAAACTACAATTTTTAAAGTGAAGCCAATTCAGTTTTATGTCTCCTGCCTTCCCACTTCTGACATATCTGAAAGAATCCGTCTCTGATCCTCTCCTCGTCCTGAGGCCATCTCATTTTTTTGTCCCTGTCTCTCTCTGTCTCCATGAGATCTAAGCCTCTGGCATCTCACCCCATTCTCATATCATAGACTCAGTTTTCATCCTACTCCTAAGCCCGGCTCATAGCTAAGTGAGAAATGAATTGAGAGACCTAACTTCTGATTCTTCTCAAAACAGTCGTACCGTCTTGGTCACATTCAAGACACAATTCTCAACTGCCACCATAATGAGATTGCGTTAGTTCATAAACAACAACATACAAATCTTCCCTCCAAGAATGTAATATGCATGTTAAGAAATATAGTAAATGTATGGAAATTAGTTTCCTTATTATTGGAAGGAAATGAAGTAAGTGAAAATTACTAAAATTAAATCTAAAAAATAACTTTCCTGAAACAATTTCCTCTGCTCATGTATGCATTTTGAAAATGTGTTTTAGATATGTGATGTTCTTTTCTTTCTCCTTTTACATACTTGGTATTTATTTTTTCAACATTATTTTACTTATGATCAGGGTCATTCAGGACAATGGCAAGATCATCATTTACATAATTCAGGCAAGTGCAAAATTCTTGAAACTAAATTATTCAACACCCTGAATTTTTAAAAAAATACTTTTTCCTGATCAAAATTATACTAAATCTTTATCTATGGCATTTAATGTATTGAATTAAAGTCTATAAGTGGAATAATTATATTAAAAAATCAAAACTAAATCCAGTTTTAAGCTTCATTGGTACTGAAAGAGCAAGAGGAAAAAGTGAACAAAAAAAAAAGCAGGGGAAAACATATTCCAGAAGAATACATTTATCTCCATTCTTGGGATAAGCTCTATAAACTGTTTTCAAACTATGATTTTTTTCTATATGCAGAGGCAACATCTAGGCTCTTAAGTTTGGATCCCTCTTCAGTTCTCTAAAAAAATAATCACATTGCTTTTGAACTCCACAAAGTTTCATGAGCCTTCCTTAAAAACATTGCTACATTCTGAAATCTTCCCTTTGGGATCAAGACAACCTAACATCACTTGACACCATCTGTACAGGCTTATACATTAATTGCTCCCGAGTTTCAGAGGCTATGGAGTAGCCTACTCAAGCCAAACCCTGTGAACATATGAAAGATTGGTAATACACAAGTGAGGGGAAAAAACAAAAAGGTGAAAAGTCTAGAAACTACATCAAGAAGGTCAATACTGATTTGAGGAATGTCTGGCTTTAACTCAGGGTGAAGAAACAGAACCCACTAAGAGTTCACAATGAAAAGGTACATCGTAAGTTACTTCAGTATAAAGAATTCATTTGTTCCATATTTCATTTCTAAAGAAAAACGGATATTTTTGAACAGTCTATATTTGATTGTGGGTAACTACCAAAATGGAAAAGCCAGAATATTCCTTATGAATAGAAAGCAGGTCCATCTATCGGCGTGGGTTTACAGGGAAAGGGCATTGGGCAGGGTGCTGGAGGAAGTTTAGAATAACCTGGGGATAATGACAAAGGTAGCTGCCAATGCTGGATACCAATAAAATTTTAGCTACTTGCAGCTCATTTACCTATACTTTGACTTTTTAAGTTATAGTTGTCAGGCATTTTAATTCCACATGTAGTTTAGGCATAACAGTAAGTGTTTCATATAGTCAATATGCATTTATGTTTACTAACGTATTTACTCACTTATTGTTCTTTACTCCCTCTTGCTCTTTCAGGTTTTTAACTTTGTTGTTTCTGCTTGAAAAAAAATTCCTTTAGCTTTTTTTCTTTGGTTCAGAGTGGATACTGACAGTGTCTCAGTCTTTGTCTGCAAATGCTTTGTTTCAGCTTCATTTTGAAACATATCTTGGCAGAGTATGGAATTGTAATTTGGTAATTATTTTCTTTCAGCAATTAAATATGTCATTATATTATCTTCTGGTTTCCAATCTTCCTGTGGTCAAGTTAGTAATTTTTGTTTCTTTGATAATAATGTGTCTTTTTGATTTTTTCTGACTGGTTTTAAGATTCTCTTCTGTCTTTGGTTTCCAGCAATTTGTTTACTTTGTATCCAGGTGTGGCTATCCTTTTATTTAGTCCTCTCTGGGATCTCCAAACTTTTTGAATATGTGTGTTGATATCTTTCATTAGTTTTAAAAAATTCCTTGGCTATTAACCCTTCAATGTTGCTTCTGTCTTACTCTGTCTCTGTTTTTCTGGCACTGCAATTACATGTACATAACATTATTCTAGCATGTGGCACACTTTTCCTCTGCTCAATTGTTTCCATGCTTTTTACTCTCTGTGCTTCAATTCAGATATGTTCTATTGGTTTCTTTATCACTTTACTAATTTTGTCTTCTAATGCATCCAGTGTGCTGGTGAACTCATTTATTGGGTTGTTAATTTTAGCGATGATGTTTTTTGCATTGTAGAATATCATTTTGATTCATTCTATAGATGATTTTCTGATGTTATGTTTATACTTTCATCTATTTTGTCCCACTTTTTCTCTATTTTCTTGAACATATTAATTATAGTTACTGCAAAATCATCCACTGCTAACTACAAGCTCTGGATTGACTGTGCCTTTGTTGCTAGCAATTTTGTACCCTTATTTGTAATCACATTTTTGTAACTTTCTGAGTGTTGAAACGTTTGATTGCGGTCTAAACACTGTACAAAAGGAAGTGAGACGCCAGATGATGTTATCTTCTACCAGAGTGTTTCCCTTTTCCTCTATTAGGCAAATAATCTGAGTCTCTGAGTTGCTTATCATATCAATTAAGTCTGAGAATAAGCTTGCTGTGGATTTCCTTAGAAATTTAGTTTGAACCTCTCTACTTCTGGGTCAACTCTGTTGTTCTAGCATATAGCTCCTTGGCTTTAGGTTGAGAAACTGGCAGGTATCTATCTCATCAGTCTTGAAATTATGCAGAAGATTGAGCTCTGAATATTAAAAATTGTTAGCCCAGCTTTTTTGCCAATATGCCTTTAAAACCCTGCAAATGTCTTGAGGTGGAGATTGGCAATGAGGTTCAGGCTAGCCTCCTCCTCTTACAGGAGTGACTTTCTGAACTTATGTAAAACTGTGAGAGATTTCATTCTGCCTTTATAGAAGGCTAGTGCCAACTCTCTAGCCTTCCAAAGAGCCCCAGGGTCAGCAACTGGCTCCTGAAAGTCAATCTGAAGTTTCCAGATTGTCACTGTAGCTTAGCATGAACACTACAATTGCTACTTTGGCTTCCTGTCCTCCAACAGAAGCCTTCTTTCAAGATTAAGCCCAATCATTAGCTTTCCCACAGAATCAACAAATGTCCCCAGGGTTGGGGGAACAGAAATGTTCTCCACTCTCCGGAACATTATCTCATCTAGTACTCATTCATTCTAAGGCTGTCTATGGAAGAAGATTTATGTAATTTATCCAGGTTTTCCTGTTTTAATGGAAACATTTGTCTACCATTAACTGCTACTTCTCACCCAGAAGTAAAAATTCTCTCTACCTGTTTTTTAATCGTTAAAATTTTGTTGAACTTGACTTTGTGATTTGTATTACCAAAATAAGCTAATAAAATTTTATTTTTTTAGTGTTCTGAATATTGAACTACATTTTGTCAAATATGTCACATCAGCCTTCAAGATTCTTATAAATCCCCCTTATAAGCGTGCCCCCACTTGCTCTCTGCTGTTGGTTATCACTTTACAATTTAGACCACATATTTATACTGGAAATATCCCAAAGCTATTGTGATTTTCTTTATCAGCTCATAACAGCCAGAAGGAAAAACAAAGAAGGTTTACTGTGTGAACCTAGGGATTAAGATAGCACTAACAAGAGAAAACTTGTGGGTTTGAGGGTGGACAGTGCTAGAGAAGCAAAGTTAAATACTCTTTGGAACTGATATAAAACTAAGAGCTGCCTGATAAATCTGATAAAAAGGGAGGTCTTAACGAGATAGAAAAATAACACAAAAAGGGCTGGCCCCTGGGCCTAGTGGTTAAGTTTGGCATGCTCCACTTCAGCAGTTTGGGTTTGGTTCCTGGGCACAGACATGCATCACTCATCAGCCGCCATGCTGTGGCAGCATCCCACATACAAAATAGAGGAAGATTAGCACAGATGTTAGCTCAAGGAGAGCCTTCCTCAAGCAAAAAGAGGAAGATTGATAACAGATGTCAGCTCAGGGCCAATCTTCCTCAGCTAAAGAAAAGGATTAACAATTTGACATAAATATGGAGAACATATACAAAATAAAAAATAATTCTTCAGAAATATTCAGTTAAATTGAAGCTAATTTATTATAACCTTTTAGAACCTAGAAAGGAGGAAAAATAACATCATGAATTTGAGAGAGTGCATTTGTAAAAATATAGTCTCCACTATATGGTACCAGCTGCTCAAAAGTAGGATTATTTTAAAATTCAGATAAATATTGGTTCTGATTGTATTTTATCTGAATGACCTTTTAATTTTAGTTTTTTGTTTTGGTTTGCTAATTTATCTATTATAATCTTCTTTGGATTATATGTAAATAATCTAGAATAGTAAATAAAATGTTTACTAGAAGCAAGTTTGATTGTTTAAAATGAGAATTCTTACAAAGCAGAACACCAAGTGTAAAAAAACAATACCAAAGTTTTCATCACGGAATAATCCAGAGCAAATCCTATGAGACATGGAAATACTGACCATTTCTTTTTGTAGCATGTGTGAAAAGATTATAAACTGATTGAGTGATTGATTCATTGACCTTTGTATATAGCCTCTGACATCAATTGGAACAAAACAAAAACCTACTGTTAGTCTAAAGCACTTTCATTAATTGAGTCCGTTGTTTTTCCATATACTTGATTATATCACTCCTACAACATGAGTGATTGGTAACAGACACTAATTAACATGGATTTGGAAAAACGCTAGGGAAGAAACCAATAAAATGGTTTAAGAAAGGCTTGTGGCCCTGAGTGGCAGTGTGATGAAATGGAAAGAAGACAACTTCCTTAGGAAGCAAGGTTTGGTTTAAACATTGAATCAGGAATTTATAGGTTTAGTTTGGTTCTTTGGGTCCTAAGTTGTATAGTACAGAGTATTTTGTTTTCTTTTTTTCAAAGTATGTTTTTGTAGAGTCGATGAATATGCATGGCATAAAATACAAAGTATTGCGGCCCACCCGGTGGCACAGTGGTTGAGTGCTCACGCTCTTCTTCAGGGGGCTGGGGTTTACCGGTTCGGATCCTAGGTGCAGACATGGCACTGCTTGGCAGGCCTGCTGTGGTAGGCATCCCACATATAAAGTAGAGGAAGATGGACATGGATGTTAGCTCAGGGCCAGTCTTCCTCAGCAGAAAGAGGAGGATTGGCAGCAGATGTTAGCTCAGGGCTAATCTTCCTCAAAAAAACCCCAGCAAAGTATGGATAATCATATGTTTAGAAAGCAAATCTCCTTATCCTCAGACATTCTTTCCAATGTCTTGTGTGTCTTCAAAAAATATACTATGCATATATGAGCATATCTTTCTATCATCTATCTATTCATTCTATACATCAAAAGTAACATCTTAAACCTATATCCTGTGTCAATTTTTTTTTAAATAGTAATATATTGTGAAGATCTTCCACATGGATATACACAAAGCTACTTCATTCTTTTTAAAGCTTCCTAAATTCTGTAGATGCTTTCTTCTTTGACAGAAGCTGGCCCCATAGTTTTGTCAGTTAACACAAAATTTTTATTAAAGAAGAAAGTAAAAAGATACATTTGTTTGGCTACTGATCAATATCTTGAATCTTCCCATAACTGACTTCCTTTCGTGTTTATCGTATAATTTAATACCTTTTCAAAATTGGTATAGTTTACCCGAATTGTACTTTATTAATTCAAAGTTTGAGAATCATGATTTCGAATAACATATGGCTTCCAGCTTTGAGAATACTCTGTTCTCTGAGAAATCCAGAGAAGTAATTACTGGGTTGCAACCAACATCCGTCTAAAAGGCTAGGTTCCCAGCTGAGAGGCTGTTATGGATTTCACTTCCATAAACTCTGAGAGCCTTTACAAATATCATTTACATGTGTGCACAGTCTCATGGGGATTTGGCCTCTGACTTGACCAGTTTGGGAAGCTGACAAGCACAGATTCGGTAAGAAAAGAGTGTCCAAACCAAACTATAATCCTTCCAGTCTAGTCATCTACTTAGACAAAAATGGCCAAATCTCCAGTCACTGTGTTGGGATAAGAAACAGCCATCATATAAGCAGCCTTGCGTTGTATTCTGTTAGATTCTGTGAACAACATGATCAACATGAAATTGTGAGAGTTAAATATTAGTTAACTAAAAAAATAAGAAAGCTAATCATAAGCAAAGTCAGTTAATGGTTTTTGCTCCTCTGGTCAGAGAAGTAAAAAATAATAATAAAATTACTAGAATTTGCATGATGTATTTTAGGTTTACGAAGTACATTCACAAATACTGATTCAATTAAATTTTTGGAACTTTGTGTACCCCACATGTGTGAGTATAACCACAAAGAGAACTCATGATTTGTAGATTAACATATTGCCATATGTTGCACAGGCCTCTACCCAGATTGATGTTAAAACTTTTAAAGAAAATTATTACAAAGTAATGAATTATTACAAAGTAATGAAAGAAAGTATTACAAAGTAATCAATTAT
>NW_025796497.1:0-6542 GCF_021613505.1 Equus quagga | reverse complement strand
ATCACCAGTAAGGAGATCGAAACAGCAATCAAAAACCTCCCAAAAAATAAAAGTCCAGGACCAGACGGCTTCCCTGGTGAATTCTACCAAACATTCAAAGGAGACTTAATACCTATCCTTCTCAAACTCTTCCAAAAAATTGAATAGGAGGGGACACTTCCTAACTCCTTCTACGAAGCCAACATTATCCTGCTACCAAAACCAGACAAGGACAACACAAAAAAAGAAAATTAAAGGCCAATATCACTGATGAACCTCTATGCAAAAATCCTCAACAAAACAGTAGCAAATTGAATACAACAATAGATTAAAAAGATCATACATCATGATAAGTGGGTTTCATTCCAGGGATGCAGGGATGGTTCAACATCCACAAATCTATCAACGTGATACATCACATTAACAAAATGAAGAATAAAAATCACATGATCATCTCAATAGATGCAGAGAAAGCATTTGACAAGATACAGCATCCATTTATTAAAAAAACTCTAAATAAAATGGGTATAGAAGGAAAATACTTCAACATAATAAAGCCATATATGACAAACCCACAGCAAATATCATTCTCAATGGATAAAAACTGAAAGCTATGACTCTAAGAACCGGAACCAGACAAGGATGCCCACTGTCACCACTCTTATTTAACATAGTATTGGAAATCCTAGCCAGAGCAATCAGGCATGAAAAAGAAATAAAAGGGATCCACATTGGAAAAGAAGAGTGAAACTGTCACTCTTTGCAGATGACATGATTTTATATCTAGAAAACTGTAAAGAGTCCACTAAAAAACTTTTAGAAATAATAAAGGCATACAGTCAAGTTGCGTGATACAAAATCAATGTACAAAAATCGGTTGTGTTTCTATACGCTAACAACGAAGTAGCAGAAAGAGAAATTAAGAGTACAATCCCATTTACAATTGCCAACAAAAAGAATAAAATACCTAGGAATAAACTTAACCAAAGAGGTGAAAGATCTGTACACTGAAAACTATAAAACATTGTTGAAAGAAATCGAAGACACAAAGAAACGGAAAGCTATTCCATGCTCTTGGATTGGAAGAATTAACATCATTAAAATGTCCATACTTCCTAAAGCAATCTACAGATTCAACGCAATCCCTATCAAAGTTCCAACAACATTTTTTACAGAAATAGAACTAAGAATCCCAAAATTTATATGGAACACCAAAAGACCCCAAATAGCCAAAGGATTCCTGAGAAAAAAGAACAAAGCTGGAGGTATCACACTCCCCAATTTCAAATTATACTACAAAGTCATAGTACCCAAAACAGAATGGTCCTGGCACAAAAACAGACACACAGATCAATGGAACAAAATTGAGAGCCCATAAATAAACCCACACATTTATGGACAGCTAATATTCGACAAGGGAGCCAAGAGCATACGATGGAGAAAGGAGAGTCTCTTCAATAAATGGTGTTGGGAAAACTGGACAACCACATGCAAAAGAATGAAAGTAGACAATTCCCTTACACCTTGCACAAAAATCAACTCAAAATGGACTAAAGACTTGAATGTAAGACCAGAAACCATGAGAATTCTAGAAGAAAAGATAGGCAGTACGCTCTATGACATTGGTCTGAGCAGCATATTTTCAAGTCCCATGTCTGACTGGGCAAGGGAAACAAAAGAAAAAATGAACAAATGGGACTACAGCAAACTAAAAACTTCTGCACAGCAAAGGAAACCATAAACAAAGTGAAAAGACAGGCTAACAATTGGGAGAAGATATTTGCAAACCACATCTCAGATAAGGGGTTAATATCCAAAATATAGAAAGAACTCATACAGCTCAACAAAAAAAACCCTGACAATCCAATTAGAAAATGGGCAAAAGACCTGAACAGAGATTTCTCCAAAGAAGATATCCAGATGGCCAACAGGCATATGAAAAGATGCTCAACATCATTAGCTATCAGGGAAATGCAAATCAAAACTGCAATGAGGTATCATCTCACTCTGGTCAGAATGGCTATAATTAGCAAGACAGGAAACAACAAATGTTGGAGAGGGTGTGGAGAGAAGGGAACACGTTCATTGCTGGTGGCAGTGCAAACTGGTGCAGCCACTATGGAAAGCAGTATGGAGTATCCTCAGAAAATTAAGGGTAGATCTACCATATGATCCAGCTATTCCACTGCTGGGTATTTATCCAGAGAACTTGAAAACACAAAGGCATAAAGATACTTGCACCCCTATGTTCATTTCGGCATTATACACAATAGCCAAGACTTGGAAGCAACCTAGGTGCCCATCAAGGGATGAATGGATAAAGAAGATGTGGTATTTATACACGGTGGACTACTACTCAGCCATAAGAAATGACGAAATCCGGTCATTTGTGACAACATGGATGGACCTTGAGGGTATTATGCTGAGTGAAATAAGTAAGAGGGAGAAAGTCAAATACCATATGATCTCAGTCATAAGTAGAAGATAAAAACGACAAAAAAAAAAACCACATAGCATTGGAGATTAGACTGGTGGTTACCATTGGGGAAGGGGGGAGGGGGGAGGGGTGAGGGCAAAGGGGGTGATTAGGCTCACATGTGAGGGGATGCACTATAATTAGTGTTCGGGTCGTGAACACGATGTAATGTAGACAGAATTTGAAATATGATGTACATCCAAAAAAATAAAAATTAAAAAATATCCGTTGTCTATAGCTGTGTTATTGAGTGAATATTCACTTAAGTTTGATCTTGATGGTTTCATATCTTTACCATGATAAAATATCTTCTTTTATCCTTGGCAATATTTTTTATTCCAGTATTTACTTTCTATTCATATAGCCACTGCAGTTTTCTTATTATTAGTATTTTCATATTGTAACTGACTGTATCCCTGTATTTTTATATTTATATTACACACAGAATTTATATTTATATTACATTTTTGGAGATAGCAAATACTTGGATCCTGCTTTTAAATCTCCACTGACATTTCTAGGATTACAATTTGCATCTTTAGCTTATCACTGTGTACCTCCACATAAGAGGATACATGTGTATTGTAAGAACCTGTGAATAACATATTTCCATTTCCCCCTCCAATCTTTTATGCTATTTTCATCATATATTTCATGTCTTCAACACAGAGTTACTCTATGACAGCATATTTAGGCTGGGTTTGCTATTGTATTGTAAGTGTTGGTATTAGAGGAGGCTAATTAATCATATTCCTTCTTTTCAGGTTCCAAATAAATTAAGAAATAGACATGAAGTCAGATTGGAGTAAAAATTCAGCTTTAACAGTGATAAAGCATGATGGGAGAATGTGGCTTGGACCAATAGTGAAAATGGGCTGCATACTATGACTCACTCATCTTGCCACAGGCTGTACAGAGGCTAGAGAGTTCCTGATGCCGCTACAGGGTGGGGAAGCCCTGCTGTGTGAGCTAATCTAATGGACAGGAGCGGGTGAGGAGGAGATGGTAAGTTTCCTCTAGAACCAAGTGGCTTGTTTTAGCATTAATGGCGTCCATTTTCCACTCTCATGTCATACTTCTTTTGTAGGAAGAAATGATTGATTGGTGGAGACAGGGATAAACTCCTTCCCAAAAACTTCACCAAGAGATGGAAGACTGAGGAGAGACTGAGGGGAGTGGAAGGGAATATTTCCTCTTTCCTCGTACAATGGCCAGCTTGTTCAAGGAAATCTACTGAGTTAGGCTCTGCTTAACTGTCAACCACAATGTATCGTGGTCTATAGAAAAAGACAAATGACTATCCACAAAAAATATAATGAAATTGTCCTGAACAACTCAGTTAATAACTTTTGCTTTGATATTTATGTTTGCTTTGAAATATGTTTGAATATTTCAAGTAGTTTGGATTTTTTTAAAAAATTAAATCATCAGAACAATTGCTCAATTATTTGCTGTATTTTCCTATATCTTAAAAATAAATATAGTGGAATTTCAAAAAGAAATTTTATAATTAACACTGTTATTAATTTTAAAATTAAACTTACTTTTATTATTTTAGCATAATATTATATTTAATCTAGTTTATATTTTATATTTAATTATATATTTACTTATGTTTATAATTATGTATATTATTTATTGTTTTATTAATAGCCAAAGGGAGACAAAATGAATATTATAAATCTGAAAGCTGTCCTATAATGAAATTTGCAATTTACATAACTGAGGTAACAGCTCAAGATTGGGCCTCTTTTAAAAAAACAATTAATTGACATAGCTTAGAGATTCATGGGCACATTCCATAAGGGATAACCTGAAACATTTTGAGTTCAGAAGACCCTAGATCAAGGTCTTAAAAAATAGCAATGAAACCCATTTTTATAATTACAGAAAAAGGAGAGTCATAATTATAGTGAAGACACAAATCTCATAACCAGGTCCTTTTCCTTTAACATGGGTCTGGAGACATATATGTATATATCATATTTTAAATATATATTTATTTTTTCTACAATCTCTCAGCCTTAAGTTGAAATTATTCTAAATTACCACCCTGTCTAGATTCCTGACTCAATAAACACACTTATCTAAACATCTCTCTTTTTGAAAAATTTTCCACTAAGGCTGTCAGGATCTGATACGTGTCAATATTTACTAGTCTACATTGAAACCATGAATCACGGGTATGGCTAATGGAAAAGGACTATAGTAGGGATGATAGTTTCCACATTCAGTAAATGTAATTATAATTAGATTATGAATACAATTGTGTAGACATCATCTTCAAAATGAAACTTCTTTCAAAGTTTCTTCAACCATCTCCAAAATCCATAGACATTTCTTCATCATGTCATCTTAGCAGTACATGATCAATGTTTTTATATTGTTTTGATCTTTCTTAACATTCACAGAGCAGGAAAATTACATCCATGTGCCTTTCTTTCCTCAGTTAAATAACAACTTGAGAGCAGAGGCTACTTTTTCTCCCTGTTTTAAACCACTTATAACCATCTAGGCTGTATATACAAATCAGTGCGATGAAGTTGCTTTGTCATGTTAGACACCAGCCTAAATCTGTGGGCAGATTGACTTGGTACACTGTGTTTCCTGTTGATGAGAGTTCCTGGGGTATATTCAAGTACTGAGTATATCAAATGCCTTTGCCAGGCAGATATTACACATACTTAATAAAGAGCCATGATTTGCAAATCACTGTGCTTGACATTGGAGAGTAGCAAACCAAGTTTAATAAAAAGATGGTGTTCTCTGCCTTCAAGGGGAGGTTAGTTGAGAAAGGTCTTGGGCTAAGGTAGAGCATATGGACTGAATCAGGAAGTGGGAAACAGGCAGTTTAACTTTTCAAGGAAAAGAGCAGTGGTATCCTGTGTAAACTGCTACCCCCTCATTATGTTAAAAGAAAGTATTTCAGTATATTTGGCATTATGACTTTGATTTTGAATTGAATCCTTACAAAACCACAATTATAGAGAATCTACCTCATTATGTCATTATTATGCATGATAGGGGAGCTAAGGTATCTTGAAAAGTTTGAGTTATTTATTCATTAGTCCATTAATGCATATACTCACCTAATCATCCATTCATTATTCCAAAATTTATTGAGCATCTACTACCTGTCATGTTCTGTTCTAGGTGTTAGGACTACAAAAGAAATTAATATATTATGTTTATGGTAATGAAAGATGTCACAATATACTTGGGAGAGACTCACAATTTACCTTAAGTAAGAACAAGGCCAGGCCTTGCATTGGAGGACCAGCAATGATTCAGGCCAGTTCCACTGCCCTGAGATATCTATAGCAGCATTTATTTTTCCAACATTACTAATTCCAGTCTTTTAAGACATCAAGGACTTCCCTCCTTATAAAATCTTTTTTAGAATAGAAGTAATCCTTGGAAGGATCCATACATTAAGATATTGCTAGCTAACCTAATGATCTGGTAACACTTTGAAAGAATTGATTAGATGGTATAGAATAAAAATGGGGACCAAAACAGACTTTCAGAGGAGGGCACAAGGGCACTAAGAGAACAAGTATAGATCCCAATTCATGTGTGATATATTTCAATGTTCTGTGAAGAAGAAAATGACAATAATCAGAAATAAATGACGGTGTCACCCTATAAAGATAATAATTAAAATGCTATTTTAAAGGTATTATTATTAAAGATATTTGTTCACAATAAAGTGAAAAAGGAATTATAAAAAAGTGCCACGTTATGATTATATATTTTATTGAAATATATATATAACATATGAGTAGAAAAAATTGAAAACATATAGATCAAAAAGTGTGTTAACTCTGAACAGTTGGATAAATTTATGGATGATGTTTTAAATTTTTTCTTCTAATTTTTGGAGTATTACTCTGGGGTTTTTCTACCGTTTTAAGCTTTTTATTGAAGTGTAATAGAGATATACAAATATATGCAAATCATAAGTGTGCAGCCTAGTGGCTTTTCACAAACTGAGTACATCAATACACCTAGCACCCAAATCAAGAAACAGACATTATCAATACTTTGTAATAATTGATTACTTTGTAATACTTTCTTTCATTACTTT
>NW_025796496.1:0-24836 GCF_021613505.1 Equus quagga | reverse complement strand
ATAATTGATTACTTTGTAATACTTTCTTTCATTACTTTGTAATAATTCATTACTTTGTAATAATTTTCTTTAAAAGTTTTAACATCAATCTGGGTAGAGGCCTGTGCAACATATGGCAATATGTTAATCTACAAATCATGAGTTCTCTTTGTGGTTATACTCACACATGTGGGGTACACAAAGTTCCAAAAATTTAATTGAATCAGTATTTGTGAATGTACTTCGTAAACCTAAAATACATCATGCAAATTCTAGTAATTTTATTATTATTTTTTACTTCTCTGACCAGAGGAGCAAAAACCATTAACTGACTTTGCTTATGATTAGCTTTCTTATTTTTTTAGTTAACTAATATTTAACTCTCACAATTTCATGTTGATCATGTTGTTCACAGAATCTAACAGAATACAACGCAAGGCTGCTTATATGATGGCTGTTTCTTATCCCAACACAGTGACTGGAGATTTGGCCATTTTTGTCTAAGTAGATGACTAGACTGGAAGGATTATAGTTTGGTTTGGACACTCTTTTCTTACCGAATCTGTGCTTGTCAGCTTCCCAAACTGGTCAAGTCAGAGGCCAAATCCCCATGAGACTGTGCACACATGTAAATGATATTTGTAAAGGCTCTCAGAGTTTATGGAAGTGAAATCCATAACAGCCTCTCAGCTGGGAACCTAGCCTTTTAGACGGATGTTGGTTGCAACCCAGTAATTACTTCTCTGGATTTCTCAGAGAACAGAGTATTCTCAAAGCTGGAAGCCATATGTTATTCGAAATCATGATTCTCAAACTTTGAATTAATAAAGTACAATTCGGGTAAACTATACCAATTTTGAAAAGGTATTAAATTATACGATAAACACGAAAGGAAGTCAGTTATGGGAAGATTCAAGATATTGATCAGTAGCCAAACAAATGTATCTTTTTACTTTCTTCTTTAATAAAAATTTTGTGTTAACTGACAAAACTATGGGGCCAGCTTCTGTCAAAGAAGAAAGCATCTACAGAATTTAGGAAGCTTTAAAAAGAATGAAGTAGCTTTGTGTATATCCATGTGGAAGATCTTCACAATATATTACTATTTAAAAAAAAATTGACACAGGATATAGGTTTAAGATGTTACTTTTGATGTATAGAATGAATAGATAGATGATAGAAAGATATGCTCATATATGCATAGTATATTTTTTGAAGACACACAAGACATTGGAAAGAATGTCTGAGGATAAGGAGATTTGCTTTCTAAACATATGATTATCCATACTTTGCTGGGGTTTTTTTGAGGAAGATTAGCCCTGAGCTAACATCTGCTGCCAATCCTCCTCTTTCTGCTGAGGAAGACTGGCCCTGAGCTAACATCCATGTCCATCTTCCTCTACTTTATATGTGGGATGCCTACCACAGCAGGCCTGCCAAGCAGTGCCATGTCTGCACCTAGGATCCGAACCGGTAAACCCCAGCCCCCTGAAGAAGAGCGTGAGCACTCAACCACTGTGCCACCGGGTGGGCCGCAATACTTTGTATTTTATGCCATGCATATTCATCGACTCTACAAAAACATACTTTGAAAAAAAGAAAACAAAATACTCTGTACTATACAACTTAGGACCCAAAGAACCAAACTAAACCTATAAATTCCTGATTCAATGTTTAAACCAAACCTTGCTTCCTAAGGAAGTTGTCTTCTTTCCATTTCATCACACTGCCACTCAGGGCCACAAGCCTTTCTTAAACCATTTTATTGGTTTCTTCCCTAGCGTTTTTCCAAATCCATGTTAATTAGTGTCTGTTACCAATCACTCATGTTGTAGGAGTGATATAATCAAGTATATGGAAAAACAACGGACTCAATTAATGAAAGTGCTTTAGACTAACAGTAGGTTTTTGTTTTGTTCCAATTGATGTCAGAGGCTATATACAAAGGTCAATGAATCAATCACTCAATCAGTTTATAATCTTTTCACACATGCTACAAAAAGAAATGGTCAGTATTTCCATGTCTCATAGGATTTGCTCTGGATTATTCCGTGATGAAAACTTTGGTATTGTTTTTTTACACTTGGTGTTCTGCTTTGTAAGAATTCTCATTTTAAACAATCAAACTTGCTTCTAGTAAACATTTTATTTACTATTCTAGATTATTTACATATAATCCAAAGAAGATTATAATAGATAAATTAGCAAACCAAAACAAAAAACTAAAATTAAAAGGTCATTCAGATAAAATACAATCAGAACCAATATTTATCTGAATTTTAAAATAATCCTACTTTTGAGCAGCTGGTACCATATAGTGGAGACTATATTTTTACAAATGCACTCTCTCAAATTCATGATGTTATTTTTCCTCCTTTCTAGGTTCTAAAAGGTTATAATAAATTAGCTTCAATTTAACTGAATATTTCTGAAGAATTATTTTTTATTTTGTATATGTTCTCCATATTTATGTCAAATTGTTAATCCTTTTCTTTAGCTGAGGAAGATTGGCCCTGAGCTGACATCTGTTATCAATCTTCCTCTTTTTGCTTGAGGAAGGCTCTCCTTGAGCTAACATCTGTGCTAATCTTCCTCTATTTTGTATGTGGGATGCTGCCACAGCATGGCGGCTGATGAGTGATGCATGTCTGTGCCCAGGAACCAAACCCAAACTGCTGAAGTGGAGCATGCCAAACTTAACCACTAGGCCCAGGGGCCAGCCCTTTTTGTGTTATTTTTCTATCTCGTTAAGACCTCCCTTTTTATCAGATTTATCAGGCAGCTCTTAGTTTTATATCAGTTCCAAAGAGTATTTAACTTTGCTTCTCTAGCACTGTCCACCCTCAAACCCACAAGTTTTCTCTTGTTAGTGCTATCTTAATCCCTAGGTTCACACAGTAAACCTTCTTTGTTTTTCCTTCTGGCTGTTATGAGCTGATAAAGAAAATCACAATAGCTTTGGGATATTTCCAGTATAAATATGTGGTCTAAATTGTAAAGTGATAACCAACAGCAGAGAGCAAGTGGGGGCACGCTTATAAGGGGGATTTATAAGAATCTTGAAGGCTGATGTGACATATTTGACAAAATGTAGTTCAATATTCAGAACACTAAAAAAATAAAATTTTATTAGCTTATTTTGGTAATACAAATCACAAAGTCAAGTTCAACAAAATTTTAACGATTAAAAAACAGGTAGAGAGAATTTTTACTTCTGGGTGAGAAGTAGCAGTTAATGGTAGACAAATGTTTCCATTAAAACAGGAAAACCTGGATAAATTACATAAATCTTCTTCCATAGACAGCCTTAGAATGAATGAGTACTAGATGAGATAATGTTCCGGAGAGTGGAGAACATTTCTGTTCCCCCAACCCTGGGGACATTTGTTGATTCTGTGGGAAAGCTAATGATTGGGCTTAATCTTGAAAGAAGGCTTCTGTTGGAGGACAGGAAGCCAAAGTAGCAATTGTAGTGTTCATGCTAAGCTACAGTGACAATCTGGAAACTTCAGATTGACTTTCAGGAGCCAGTTGCTGACCCTGGGGCTCTTTGGAAGGCTAGAGAGTTGGCACTAGCCTTCTATAAAGGCAGAATGAAATCTCTCACAGTTTTACATAAGTTCAGAAAGTCACTCCTGTAAGAGGAGGAGGCTAGCCTGAACCTCATTGCCAATCTCCACCTCAAGACATTTGCAGGGTTTTAAAGGCATATTGGCAAAAAAGCTGGGCTAACAATTTTTAATATTCAGAGCTCAATCTTCTGCATAATTTCAAGACTGATGAGATAGATACCTGCCAGTTTCTCAACCTAAAGCCAAGGAGCTATATGCTAGAACAACAGAGTTGACCCAGAAGTAGAGAGGTTCAAACTAAATTTCTAAGGAAATCCACAGCAAGCTTATTCTCAGACTTAATTGATATGATAAGCAACTCAGAGACTCAGATTATTTGCCTAATAGAGGAAAAGGGAAACACTCTGGTAGAAGATAACATCATCTGGCGTCTCACTTCCTTTTGTACAGTGTTTAGACCGCAATCAAACGTTTCAACACTCAGAAAGTTACAAAAATGTGATTACAAATAAGGGTACAAAATTGCTAGCAACAAAGGCACAGTCAATCCAGAGCTTGTAGTTAGCAGTGGATGATTTTGCAGTAACTATAATTAATATGTTCAAGAAAATAGAGAAAAAGTGGGACAAAATAGATGAAAGTATAAACATAACATCAGAAAATCATCTATAGAATGAATCAAAATGATATTCTACAATGCAAAAAACATCATCGCTAAAATTAACAACCCAATAAATGAGTTCACCAGCACACTGGATGCATTAGAAGACAAAATTAGTAAAGTGATAAAGAAACCAATAGAACATATCTGAATTGAAGCACAGAGAGTAAAAAGCATGGAAACAATTGAGCAGAGGAAAAGTGTGCCACATGCTAGAATAATGTTATGTACATGTAATTGCAGTGCCAGAAAAACAGAGACAGAGTAAGACAGAAGCAACATTGAAGGGTTAATAGCCAAGGAATTTTTTAAAACTAATGAAAGATATCAACACACATATTCAAAAAGTTTGGAGATCCCAGAGAGGACTAAATAAAAGGATAGCCACACCTGGATACAAAGTAAACAAATTGCTGGAAACCAAAGACAGAAGAGAATCTTAAAACCAGTCAGAAAAAATCAAAAAGACACATTATTATCAAAGAAACAAAAATTACTAACTTGACCACAGGAAGATTGGAAACCAGAAGATAATATAATGACATATTTAATTGCTGAAAGAAAATAATTACCAAATTACAATTCCATACTCTGCCAAGATATGTTTCAAAATGAAGCTGAAACAAAGCATTTGCAGACAAAGACTGAGACACTGTCAGTATCCACTCTGAACCAAAGAAAAAAAGCTAAAGGAATTTTTTTTCAAGCAGAAACAACAAAGTTAAAAACCTGAAAGAGCAAGAGGGAGTAAAGAACAATAAGTGAGTAAATACGTTAGTAAACATAAATGCATATTGACTATATGAAACACTTACTGTTATGCCTAAACTACATGTGGAATTAAAATGCCTGACAACTATAACTTAAAAAGTCAAAGTATAGGTAAATGAGCTGCAAGTAGCTAAAATTTTATTGGTATCCAGCATTGGCAGCTACCTTTGTCATTATCCCCAGGTTATTCTAAACTTCCTCCAGCACCCTGCCCAATGCCCTTTCCCTGTAAACCCACGCCGATAGATGGACCTGCTTTCTATTCATAAGGAATATTCTGGCTTTTCCATTTTGGTAGTTACCCACAATCAAATATAGACTGTTCAAAAATATCCGTTTTTCTTTAGAAATGAAATATGGAACAAATGAATTCTTTATACTGAAGTAACTTACGATGTACCTTTTCATTGTGAACTCTTAGTGGGTTCTGTTTCTTCACCCTGAGTTAAAGCCAGACATTCCTCAAATCAGTATTGACCTTCTTGATGTAGTTTCTAGACTTTTCACCTTTTTGTTTTTTCCCCTCACTTGTGTATTACCAATCTTTCATATGTTCACAGGGTTTGGCTTGAGTAGGCTACTCCATAGCCTCTGAAACTCGGGAGCAATTAATGTATAAGCCTGTACAGATGGTGTCAAGTGATGTTAGGTTGTCTTGATCCCAAAGGGAAGATTTCAGAATGTAGCAATGTTTTTAAGGAAGGCTCATGAAACTTTGTGGAGTTCAAAAGCAATGTGATTATTTTTTTAGAGAACTGAAGAGGGATCCAAACTTAAGAGCCTAGATGTTGCCTCTGCATATAGAAAAAAATCATAGTTTGAAAACAGTTTATAGAGCTTATCCCAAGAATGGAGATAAATGTATTCTTCTGGAATATGTTTTCCCCTGCTTTTTTTTTTGTTCACTTTTTCCTCTTGCTCTTTCAGTACCAATGAAGCTTAAAACTGGATTTAGTTTTGATTTTTTAATATAATTATTCCACTTATAGACTTTAATTCAATACATTAAATGCCATAGATAAAGATTTAGTATAATTTTGATCAGGAAAAAGTATTTTTTTAAAAATTCAGGGTGTTGAATAATTTAGTTTCAAGAATTTTGCACTTGCCTGAATTATGTAAATGATGATCTTGCCATTGTCCTGAATGACCCTGATCATAAGTAAAATAATGTTGAAAAAATAAATACCAAGTATGTAAAAGGAGAAAGAAAAGAACATCACATATCTAAAACACATTTTCAAAATGCATACATGAGCAGAGGAAATTGTTTCAGGAAAGTTATTTTTTAGATTTAATTTTAGTAATTTTCACTTACTTCATTTCCTTCCAATAATAAGGAAACTAATTTCCATACATTTACTATATTTCTTAACATGCATATTACATTCTTGGAGGGAAGATTTGTATGTTGTTGTTTATGAACTAACGCAATCTCATTATGGTGGCAGTTGAGAATTGTGTCTTGAATGTGACCAAGACGGTACGACTGTTTTGAGAAGAATCAGAAGTTAGGTCTCTCAATTCATTTCTCACTTAGCTATGAGCCGGGCTTAGGAGTAGGATGAAAACTGAGTCTATGATATGAGAATGGGGTGAGATGCCAGAGGCTTAGATCTCATGGAGACAGAGAGAGACAGGGACAAAAAAATGAGATGGCCTCAGGACGAGGAGAGGATCAGAGACGGATTCTTTCAGATATGTCAGAAGTGGGAAGGCAGGAGACATAAAACTGAATTGGCTTCACTTTAAAAATTGTAGTTTGGGGCTGGCCCCTTGGCTGAGTGGTTTAAGTTCGTTTACTACGCTTTGGCAGCCCAGGGTTTCACCTGTTCTGATCCTGGGCAAGGACAGGGCACCACTCATCAGGCCACGCTGAGGCAGCATCCCACATGCCACAAGCAGAGGCACTCACAGACAGGATACACAACTATGTACTGGGGGGCTTTGGAGAGAATGATAATAGTAAAAAAAAATTGTAGTTCTAGTATCGTATTGTCTAAGATGCACTAAAACTTCTAAGTGTTTTACTGTGGTTTTATTCTAAGTTTTCCTATAGCAAGATGGCATGTCCTTTTAGAAATCAACTACTCAGCAAACATAGATCATTATGATGAATAAATACGAAAATGACAATCAAGCTCTGTAAGTTTGGGAGCTATAAACCAATCAGAAGATAACAGAATATGAAGTAGAACGTCTTCTTTCTTTTCCTTCCCCTTTCACGGCAATCTGAGTTTGAGGAACAAAAAAGCTTCCTTTCAGCAGGCGGCTGGTTCTGTTACCAGTTGTTGATTTGAAGAGAACGGAAGATATGAATAGATAGCTTGAGTAAGGAGACAGAGGTGAATAGCATGAATATTTTGAAGGCCTAATCAGTTTTGAAAATGTATACATAAGATTGTGCCAAAGGATATTTTTATTGTTATTTTGCCATATTATATAAGGGATGGAGAGACTTTAAATATATATATATTTTTTTTAGTTTTAACAGCAAGACCAAAAAATATGCCACATCAAAACTTGCAGTAATTATTTTACTTGGCAGAGTCAACCCATAAGGAATGACAGTCTTCTTTAAAAAATGTGCAACCTATTTTGAAGAAAATATGGTTATCATTAATCTTACTTTTTATATTCCTCCAATCTTTTATCTGGTTCAAGTACTGAATTTAAAATTTCTTTTTAGTAAGTTTACTGCAAATGTGCCAGAATTTGACATCTGTAACCCTTAGTAGATGCTATGTTAAGAAAAACAAAGTGTTCTTTTAATTAGGTATGATTTCAGACCCATAAACAAAACAGTGAAGTAATTTTTTCCCTCTGCTTCCCAGGAATGGATGTTCACCCAGACCAGTAGTTCTCAAATAGGTTGGTATATTAGACTTGACAATCACTTGGGGAACTTCTATAAATTGTAAATCCTTCTTTTCTCCCCCTAATAGTCTTTCCAGCTTCTTTCCAACTATTTAGCTAGATCCTATGTTAAGAACAATTGCCAGGCATTATGCTATGTCCTGGGGCTACAAAGTCCAGAAACACTTACTTTTGCCTTCAAGGACCTTCTATTTTTCTCCAATTCTGACTAGAAAATCACTGCTATGATACAGTGGGATGAGTGCTATGATTGGTAAAATGTACTTTATGGAATCATAATCGAAAACAAACAGGCTCAAGAAAGCTTATCAGTCGAGGTGACATTTGAGTCAAGAGTTGAAAGATGACCAGAAGCTAACTAGATGTTAAAAGGGTTTTTATGTGTGAGGGTGTATGTATTTATGGGTGCGGTTTTAGTTTGGAGATTGTTACAGAGAACGTTCCAAGCAAATGTGCATTCAAAGCATATGCAAAAGTACGAAGGAGAGAAACTGACATATTAAGTACGTAGCTGTAGTTTGGGAAAATGGTACATGATGAATGAAGTGGGAGGAGATGCTCAGGAGGCAGGATTATGAACAGCAAAAATAAGGAGTTCAGCCCTTATCCTGAAAGCTTAGGGATGACTTTACACAATGATGAAGCAATCGTATTTGGAATTTTGGAATATTACAGATAACAGAGAAGCAAGGCTAGGGTCAGTGAGAGGCTAATGTACTAATCCGGATAAGAAATTATGGTAGAAAAAATTAATATCATGAAAGAGGTAATGAAGAGAAGACAATAGAAACAAAATATTGAACCAATACTTACCTCAATTGGATGTATACAAGATTTTAATAAGGTCTTTTAGATACATTTTAAACTGTCTACCTCCCAGAACATTTTCATTGACAGTTTGTAACACACAGCATTTTACTTCATACAATGTTTATAATTTATGTTGATTCCTCTTTACTGAATCATTACGATAAACATATTAATGTTTTTCCTTAAGAAATCACTTCCCTTGATTCCTCAGCCCTCTCCAAGCACTGCCTCATTTTCTGTTCCTTCCAAAGACAAATTTGTCAAAAAAATCTTCTATTTCTGCTTTCGTCATTCTCTCACTTTTCATCTTCTTGTCAGTCTACTCTTGGCTTTTTCTCCCAATACTGCTCTTGTCAAGGCCCACAATAACAACTCTGTACAAATACTCAATGGGCGCCCTTCTGCCTTTCTCCTTCTTCTTGTCCTACCATTGATCAACATATCCATCCACTGTTTTTTTCTTGAGACACCTGCTTCCCTTGAAACTATGATCCTGGTTTCTCTTCCATCTCTATTGCCACTCTGTCTCAGCCTCCTTTCCTAACTCCCCCTCTTCCAACTAATCGCCAGCTACTGAAGTTCTTCAGGATGCGTATCCCTTCTTTCCTTTCTCTAACATGTCTCCTAATCTAATCATTTTATAATTTCAAAAGACATCAATGTGGCAATGCATAACTTATATCTACTCTAGTTAGAGCTTCTTCTCTGAATTCCAAATTCCTGTGTCCAAAAATCTATTTGATATATCCACTTATATGTTTGTAGAGACCCCAAGAGTTACCAAGTCCAAAATTGATCTCTTGATTTTTCTGTTGATTTTTCTCCCAGGCATTCTTATTTTATTAAATGGTACCGTCGCCCAGTCACTTACTCAAGCCAGGAACCTGGCCATCATCCTTAATTCCTTTCTTTCCTTCAATATTATACCTTCCATCACCAAGACCTGTCATTCTACCTTCAAAATATATTTTAAAAGCATCATCTTCTCTTCACATTCATTGCCACTACCTTTGCCACCAAGTTTTCTCACCCAGATTGCCCCAGTAGCTTAAAAACTGGTCTTCTTTTTCCTTTTATAGTGGACAGTATGCCAGAAGTTCCTACCTCTGCTCCATTAACAGAACGTTTTAGTCTTTGCACCTACTCTCCGCTTTTATTAAAAAATGGTAGTCTTTGTCTTCATAAACAGAAAATAACACCTGCCCTTGCCTTCTCCTTTGTAAGGTGGAAGGAATGTTCTCTCTCTCTTCTTAATTCTGCCTTCATAAGCATCACCACATATTCTTTCTCACTTGGATGGAATGCACATAAATATATTAAAGCATGAAATCAAATAGATAAAGATTAATTTTTACACTCTTTTTTATTGTTATAGTGAAGCATTTTAGTTTTAAAAAATTTTGGAACAAAAAAATATCATTTACTACTAAAGATAATTACTTTTAAGATGTTGCCAGAGTTGTATTTTTTCCTCTGCATATACTATTTCACTCAAATGGATTCATGCTATATTTTCTTTGTAGTAACCTGTTGTGTAACATATTATTTTATTATTCTTCTGATGACTCTGTCAGATTCCTTAGTAAAAATGTATTAAAACATTTTCTGCCTGAATATTATTCTAATAGCCATAATCTAACCATTCTTTTGAGGTCTGACATGAAAGTTGTTTCCATTTTCCACTATTGTAAATGAATCTATAGTAAACATTTTAATATGTGTGTACTGTGATTCTCTGTTGATTTCCTTTGAATAAATTACTGTAAGCTGAATTCCTGGGCCAAAGCTTTGGCATGTTTCTAGTTCAAAATGACCTCTAGAAAAGCTGGCTCTATTTATGCCTTTCCCACCAGAGTATGAGGGCACCCGGATGCACTGCCAGGCTAAGAGTGAGGGGAAAGAAACAAGGAAAACCACATCTTGCAAAAAACATTACTAAGGTTGCTATTATAAAACATTTCATAACTTCTGTAATGTGGGTAACTTTTCTATTATTAATACCCAATTATCATAAAAGTTGTTAATTGTCATATTAAGTTGTGGTGGTCACAAGCCCATAGATTTCATTGATAAGTATTAGGAGAAAATGTCTAAAACTCGTGAGAAACAATAGTATTCTACTAAGAAGACACTAGTTTGTACAAGTCTCAGCTTGTGACTTAATCTAGATTTGGTAGTTCTTTGGAAATTTGCTGATAGCTGAGAAGTTAAATCTCATGTTTTTGGTGATAAGTGATAAAAATAAATTCCAACAAGTATTTTCTAAAATACAAAAGATCATTTCCCCTTCACGTTATATGAAATACTCCATTTAAATGTTTTATGGCTGGGAGGATAAAAGAAGTTGATAGTAATTTTTTAGGTCACCCAGGTATAAATAAAGGATACTCAAGTATGAGAAGGACTAAATAAGGCCTTGACAATTTTTCATAACTAATATGTATCCTCATATGCTTCTTATAGTTTGAAGAGTGATTTATGTTTTAAGAGAAAAAATTTTGCTTAAAAGACAGAAGAATCAGAAATTAGAATAAAAGTTTTCATGGCTCACATTCCTTTACCTGGATCAAGGAAACCTGTTTAGAAAAAGCAATGAAAGCAGGTACAAAGAGGCTACTGCTGCACAGGATGGGAGCAACATCTACAGCCAGAGATGGGGAGGCAACTACAGAAATCTCCAGCACATTTCATCTCTTGTTTTCAGAGGACGTCTGAAATATTATTAATCCTTTTGGTACCCAGGAACGCAATTTTACCTACCTGTGTATATTAAAACAGCTCCCATGCTGCCCATCCAAACCTCACCCTCTCCATGGAGCATGGACTCTCCCGTTACTCTCCTGTGTTATCTTGCACTTTGTCTGCTGACTTAGCACAGAAGTCCCCAACCTGTCACACATCGTTGTACATTGTGGTAGCTTTTTCTTGGGAGAAGTCTGAGTCTCCCTAAAGTCATGTGCATTCTTATTACCACATTCTCCTGCCCACTGCAACTGCTCCAAAGAGTGAACACATAATTCATGAAAGACCCATATAAAAATCGCTCTTTCTTCTGTAGTTTCTGGACTGGGATTATCAGTGACCATGTTCCATACACTCAGAGAAAAAACAAAAACAAAAAACCAGGAAGAACTAGAGCTTATTTGCACTGAGTTTCCAGTCCAGTTCCTAAAGCTCTGGTCTGTAGCTCTTTTTTTTTTTTTTTTTAAATTTAGGAGCTATTTGAATATATTTGCTAGTATAAAAACAAACAATTTTATTACTTTTTCAATTTATTATTAGTTAGCTTTTTATTGTTTACCAGCTAATGAATCTTGAATAACAGACACGTGAACATAAAAACTAAGAAATTTGGTTAAAAAAAGTAATGTGTAACATTCAAGTAGATAATGTGAGAGCATAACATTTAAATTAATTTTTTTCTGGCTCCTATTTGTATTGATTCATAATATTGAGAGAAATAGTATAGTGCATTAAATTTAGTATCATCTTGAATTCTGAATGTGTTCTGTACACAGACCTGACAAGCAATTATTATTATGAATAAAAAACAATTGCAATATTTGTGGAATAAAATTCTATAGGTATGTGAATTTTCAGGAGCCTATATTTGTGATTGGGTTTGTGTTAGGCGATCGGCTTCATAACAGGGCCATGGTTTTTCCTAAATGCAGTTGTTCAATAACAACACACTGTTAGGAACCAAATAATCTCTCAAATCCCAAAATGGTAAAAACATGCAGTGATTTCAAAGGAATGTTTCTGTGTGAAATGTTCCTCTTTCTGAAGGAAGGCAAAAGGGCATCTGACGCTCCCAGAATTGTGTTCAACCTGCTGTTGATTAGGGGCTTTTTCACTTTACCAGTATAAAGAATGAGCAGGAAGACAGAGCAGGAAGCCAAGTTCTTGTACATGGGAAGGGCTAGTATACCCAGGATCTGATGGTGGGTAGCTAGTATGAAGTGACTTTGAAGGAGAACTGAAATAAAACTTGCAAACTCTTAGACATTTTCCTGTGACTAATAATGACAAGCAGATGTGTACAATGAAGAACAGCTTGAGAAGATTCTGAGACCACTGTTTTCCTCCAAATGTCTTGTTTACAGCCTTATTGTCTAGGAATGACTATTCAAGATGAAGAGAAATTGTACTGATTCACAACTGGAAACGGTACAACTTTGATTTGGGAGAAATTGTTGAAAAGTAGTCAATAAAATTTTGAACAAACAAATGTATTTATTTCAATCATCACTCATTAAATATAATCTATGCAAAATACATCTGATTAGGAGCCATAGGGTTACCAAGATAAAAAAAAAAGGCAGCACTTTCTCTAAAATTTGTAGAAAGGATGGCATGAATACATAGCTTTATGTTTGCTGAATGAATTAATGCAGGAGAGATATAAAGTTGGCTATAATGTGTGACAAAAGAGACATTCCACCAAAGCAGTATGTGAGATCAGAAGAGGAGGGGATGATTGGCTGGGCAAGTCTAGATGGGCGACACGATGTGGGATTTGAGCTGAGTCTTCAACATGAGGAAGAAAGAAATGTAAATATCACATCCAGCATATCTAAGTCAGGAGTAATACAATTAGGTTGATATATCCAGTACTTGTCAAGGTTTAGTGTAAGGTTATGTTAATATTGAAGGGTATTTTGTACACCTGAATAGAAGTTTAAACTTTCTTCTAAGGTAATGTGAAAACATTCAGTCTCTGAGCAATGAAGTGATGTTTTCAGAGTTGGGCTTTAGGAATTAATACGAGTTAATATTTCATACATGAAATAAGACAAAGAGACACTAAAAGTAGGATGCTCTGTTGGGAAATTGTTGCTATAGTCCAGAATATAAATTACCAGGATCTAAAGATTAGTAATGGGGCTCAAGGCCAGATTCAGGGAAAACAGAAAAGAGCCTCAGCAAACTGGAGGACAGAGCTAGAAATTAGTGTCACCATTAAGAGCACCTAAAAGACTTTATGGGCACCCATGTGTTAAAGATACCACGAGACTTTTCAGCCACATTTCTACTGAGAAGAAATAATATTATGAAGAGCACAGTTTTAAATAGGAAAAATAATAATGAAAACCAAATTTACATACCCAAATTAGGCAAATTAAAAATATATTTTTGTCTTTTGATATCAGCAGTTTTCCAGCTGGATGTCTAAGTGCGTCATGAGGGACCTGAAAATAAAACTCCATCTCTTCATGAAGAAAGGCAATGTGTAAGGCGTCCTGAAGTCACCAATCAAGATAATCATGTTTAAGATGTCGTTTATATCAGATTAAAACAAGGCAGCCATGCATTCCCTCACGTTTGATGTGTTGAAATTCTTGAAGATTATCGAGTTGGTTGGTGCTCTTAATTTTGTTTTCTGATTGAAATTGAACAATTTTAACATATTAAGGAGCTGATTTTTCTAGCTGAAAATGAGATTAGTTAGCATTTGTGAAGGTGTTGCCTTTTCCCAGATGCCTTGAGATTGTTTTTTAGTAGAAGGCATGTATTAGTACATAATATTAATAGGTATGTTTGATATGAATCCATCAATCTTATAGTGAAGTTGTGGCCTCTAACGACTTATGTTAAATAAAAATAAAACTCACATACTTCTGAAAATAAGATAAGTAAGTATGCAAATTTTTATCTTTATATTTACATAGTACTATCCTTTTCAAAGTAATTTCTTTGAGTATAAAGGAGATAAAGTCCAGGAAAGTACCTTTGCTTACATCCAGGGTCCACCTCTGATCCTGTACACGGTGACGTCTCCTGGGCAGGAGAACACCCCTAATGCCTGAGAATATCCTGCCACCCACTAGTTAACTTCTGTTGTCAGAATTGGTTCCTTTTGCTCAAAGCATTAATTTTTTATAAATAGTCTATCATATGATTGAGTTTAGACTAAAAGCTATACTATGTGGATTCAAATTTTATTTCTGCTCCTTGCTAATCTGGGCAAGTTATTGAAACTGTCTGTGATCTAGTTTCCTCGTTTCTAAAAGAGAGATAAAAATCCTACTCACCTAATAGAAGCGTCAGGAGGATTCGTACAAAGTGCTTAACAAGCTCGATTGCATAATGGGTGCCAAGGAGAATTGCCTATTTTTAAAACCATTCTTGTTATCATATAACTTCTGGGTTACTAGAAATACTAGAAATGTCAGTAATTGCTTGTAAGTACAAGAAGGAAAGTCATAGGAAAGCTGTTTCCCAGTGTGAGTTCATTGAGCAAAAATATATGAAGTATAACCAAGTGATGAGCAAGAAAGGTGGAAACATTTATTAGAACAAAGGCAGAGGACGATCACAGAACAGTGGAGGAGGCAGTGAGTAGAGGATCAGGGAAGCTAGGAGAACGAAACGAAGGATTTGTCTAGTGCAGATGCTGGAGAACATTTTGGGAAACAAGCCTGAGAATTAGAGATGAGTGTTGAATTTCTCCTTCTGCAAGTTCCTCTTTTGTGCAAGCGCATGTCTACTTCTTTAAGGAGGTCTACACAGGCTCAGTCAAAAAAATGGATTCACTTAGAGAGATTACACTTTAAGTTATTACTCCTAATTTACGCTTTATTATAATTCCATTTCTTATGCCAGCCCTTGTGTAAGGCAATGGGAGCACACATGTGACTAAAACATAGATCTCTTTCTCAATAAGGAGATGTCAGTGTTTTATGTAACACAAGCTGTGGGATGTGTAAGCGAAGGAAGAGCAACAAAGTATGATATATAGTTGTGTAGTGTGGGCAAAGGAAGTAGAAAGAAGAAAAGGAAAACCTTGTGGTAAAAGGAAGAAATTAACTATTAGAGAGATATACTAAGAGAAGGTCTTTTAGGTCTAACAGGAGGGAAAAAACGAGAAAAACAGCAATAATAACTGAAATCATCATAGACCAGAATCAGTGATGAGTAAGTGAGGCAGTGAGGAGGGCCATGGAAGTTTGAAAGCAATGTTGAGGCTCTGTTACATGTCATGATTTACACTTTCCTTCCCATTTACATATGTATTCTTTTAGCAATGTCTTTTCAGTGACACACGCACAAAATCAATTTAAAAACGTTTTTCTGATTATAAACGTCAATGTTAGAAAATTTATACAATACAGAAAATTGTGAGGGGATTATAAAACACCTGTAAAACTATCTTGTCAATATTTTGAAAAATAGTCTTCCAAAACTTTTACAATCATTATAAATAGATTCCATAAGAATTTATTCATAAATTCAATATTGAGACTTAGTAGATGAAAAGCCCAGTTCTAAACATCACGGATGTAGCTGCGAGAAAAACATACAGGATCCTGACCCTCATGGGGTTTATATTCTAGTGCGAGGAGGAGAACAAACAGTAAACATTAAACATTATGAATATATCAACTTTGTAGTATGCTTGAGGGTGACAAATGTTATGAGAAAAAGAAAATACATGGGATAAAAGAGATTTAAAGTCCCAGGATAGAATCTGTTTGCAATTTTAGATAGCGTAGTTAGGGAAGGTCTCATTGAGAAGATATTTGAGCAAATTCTTGAAGATGAACAATATTTTATATATCATAAATCAGGATACTGTGTACCATGCATATTATATATTATACTGTATAAATAGGCTTATACAATACAATCTCCTTTTAAAATTTTATGTAGTACAAATTTTTGTCAAATGCATTTGAAAAAGCTGTCATAATTTTTAATCTGAACATTCAGGTTATTAAAAAATGTTTTTTTGTGATTATATAAGGTGTTAATGTTAGGGGGGAACTGGGTGAACAGTAAACAGAAACTCTGCATTCTCTTTTCAACTTTTCCACAAATCTAAAATTACTTAAAAAATAAATTCATTAGAAATGTTTTTGTTATTGTAAGCAGTGTAAAGATGTTCACACTCACAAAGCGTTGTGCTTAAATACTATTATAATCTTAGGAGTTATTAGGTCTGTGTACCTAAGATTTTAAGCTCTTGATATAATTTTCGGACAGAATGTGCCGGCAATACTCCCATGCACTTCCACTTTCACCAAAACTTATTATTATTGTTTTTAGTTTTGCCCAAATTTAGTATTATGTTCTGAATATTTGCCCTTTTGAGATGGTTGTGTCAGGGTTTTGGTTTAGGCAGAATGGGACTGAGAAAACTCTGAGTTTCCTGCTGCCACGGAGAGTAGTGAGCACGAATATAGACCTTTGTTCCCGAGGAGGGCCAGTGGGGTAGTACAGCAGCAGCGGCTTGGGCCAAATGGCCAGAGAGGGGGTGGGAACATATACACCTCAGGGCGTGCTGATGTGGACAAACGATGAGAGCTGAGCAGCAAACAGATCCAACTACATCCAAATAGCAATTGTCTCCAATTTCCGTGTGTACACAGCAATTCAGTCCCTTTCCTCCATACCTTGCTATTACTGCACGTGCCCCTGGAGCTACAGACTATGCTGGATATGTAAGGAGCAAGTGGAAGAAAACATCTGCCTTCAAATCTAAACATCTTGAGAAGATTTAAAATTGATCAAAATTAAATTTTCTGCCTTCACACAGAATGTGGCTAGAAATAGAGACTGTCATCAGTAAGTAAAATAAATTCTATTTCTTGGACACCTGAGTTGGAGGCTTTAAAACGTCATACAAATAAAACCTCCTTTAGAAATGATGTTTCAAATTTAGCCACAGCTCTGAAGGTGCAGATACCTGAAGAAGACTGCTCCCTCAGCCCCATCGCTGGCATATCCAATGTCTGATAATAATTTCCAAAAAGAAGTGAATTATTGTTTTCTATGTCTGATTGCCTATATGCAAATTATATGGTATTAACCTTACTTTAATATACTGGCATTCCTTCTCTAGTGCTGAAAGCCTATGAGACTTTTGAATTACTAGAAATAAATATAAAGCCTTTGACTAATACACAAATATCTTCAAAGCAGGACTTACATATATGCAAAAGGGATGGATTTCTATAAAATATTTAGTTCCAGCCAGGTGGAAAATTATGAATTCAGTATGTGAGTCGTGTTAAGTACAAAATTACAGAAAGATTCTCTAATTTGGGGTCCATATCAAAGGTCGGCACTTTTCTTTCTGTAAAGGATCAGGTAGTAAGTATTTTAGGTTTGTGGGCCATGCAATTTCTGCCGTAATTCTTCAACTCTGTTTTTGTATCGTGAAAGAAGCTGTAGACACTACATAAACAAATGTACATGCCTGAGTTCCGATACAACATTATTTACAAAAACAGATAGTAGGCTGGATTTGGCCATAATTCGCCTATCCTTTGGTCTACACTCAAATTAGATTAAGTAATTTTTTGGTTTGGTAGAACTCTTATAATTACATTCAAGATTATATTATTTTTCTATTTAAGGGAACACAGTGGGTTAACTGTCCTATTTCTCTAACCTATGTAAAGCCATCACTATAAACACAAAGACAATGAAGGGCTGAGGAGATTATCTAAACAATTCAGGAATGAAAAGTATTTCTCATTTGAAGAATGTTGTAGCGTAAACGGTGTTAATTTTTGCTTCAGTCTTTCAGTGCTCTTTTTTATTAATTTTTCTGATGCACTTCCTGTGCTTGACAATGAAACTGGTTAGAGATAATTGTTATAGTAAAACAAGATCCATGTGTTTTATTTTCTCTTCATGCTCATTTTTCTAAAGATCTATTTACACTGCTACTAAGAAGGTGGTGAATCTGGAGAGCAACTTTGGGTCTCCGGAGATAACAATTTAGCTACATATGGTTTTGGCAGGTCATTTGATAGCTGTGTTCATGGACGGTGTCACTCTAAAGGGTGTGAGAGATGATCATTTTATTGGAGTAAAAGAGAAGCAAACAGAAATTGTGGCTCAAATAATTGAAACTCGATAATTGAAGGTGTTTAATGAACTTTAGGAAAAATTTAATTCAGCTCTCCTAGAGCAGAATAAATTAGTAATTTAAGTTCTTTTAACCAAACAATGTATTGTTTTGCCACATAAGGAAAAAATCTAGATTGATTTTTATGATAAAGCCTTAGCCTTAGAAACAGTTTCTGAAGTTGGGACTACTTTTCAGGAGTAATTCATTCAGGAAGTACTTATTAAAATTCCTTCAAATGAGGTGGATCCTTAATTTAAACAGTATTTTAATAACAGTGTTTATTGATCCTGTTTCTGTTCAGTTTTTTTTTTAATTCTCAAGAAATATTTCTTAGATGTTTTCAAGCTGATGGTTCTCATAAACCAGTTGTAGGTTGTAATTATAGAATTGTTTATCTTTCATGAAGTTCCATAATTACCTTCTATCTTTCAGACTTTTCTGTGTTTCCACAATTTTTTTTGAGATTTCTTAAAAGTTTAGAAATGCATTAGTTAATTGCTTTATCGCTAAATGTGGAAGTCATCTAGCAGTCTAATTCACATATGGTCCAGTTCACCAAGTGTTGTTTTTGGAACCTAAGTTTGTTAGAAAATTACTAGTCTTTTCTCATCATAGTGTGTAGAAATCTCATCAATGAATATTTCTCAGATGTTTTGTAAGACCCTTAAAGACCCCACAGAAATGAAGACAATGAGCCTATTTTCAATAAAAATGAATAAAAGCTTAAAATTTGAAGAAACATTATTTTCAGTGTTTAGAGATGAAAAGAAATACCTGTTCAGATGAGTATAAAAAGAAATCTCAATAAATAAATTTCAGCTACCATTTCCCTTTGGACAATTTATTTTTGGTGTATGTGTGAGTTTGTGCACATTGTATAGCAATGACACTAGCTGTAAGATATTTCATCTTAAATTCTTTTTCTGTTACTTATGATAGATCTGTGTGCATTCCATCAACATTTTCCCATATGGCTCTTCTTATGATTAGCATTTTCCAGTTGCTTGTTCCTATTTAAGGTTGCAGTTCAGATTATGAAATGTAGTTAACATAAATAAATTAAATGGGAGAGGTCTTGCACTTTCAGGAAAAATGGAGTAATAGGAACCACATTTACTCTCTTGGCTAAAACAATTTAAAAAGAAAGAAAGAGAGAGAGAGGAAGAAAGAAAGAAAGAAAAGAAAGGAAGGAAGGAAGGAAGGAAGGAAAGAAGGAAGGAAGGAAGGAAGGTAGGAAGGAAGGAAGGAAGGAAGGAACGAAGGAAGAAAAATATCCAAAGACTCATTTTCAAGACACTGGGCATCAGGTACTGAATAACAATGATACCTGAGAGACAGGAAACAAGTGACACGAACTCTATGATTGCCTTAGCATTCTGTCCTGAGAGACTTTTTAGGTTACAATGCAGGGAGGGAGAATCCAGGTGGAGCCTGGCCAATGCATGGAGGTGGTGAGATGGAGATGAGTGTCAAGGAAGACTAAGAAGGCTAGAGTTCACAGGGCAGAGGGCCAGAGAGGAGAGAACTGCACAGAGAGAGAGCTCCAGATATCTGCAGAGGGCCCTCTTGAGTATTCAGCAGAGTATTGGTCAGCACACGCATATGAGAAAGCTAATAGAGACCAGAGAAAGAACCACCTGAAAGGATTAGAGGGCATAGTACCTCACATTCACACAAGGCCTGGAATAACACCTGTTCCCATCAGCCAGATTGGAAAACCTCGTAATTCACTGGGCATTGGTAATGGTACTCAGGAGAGTCATGCCTAAATAGCAGGGAGTAATTAACCCCAGACTATACACAGACCTGGCCCTGCCTAGAAAATCTTAAAAGCTGGTTCCAAGTAACTCAACTACATCCTAAAACAAAGTTCAAGAATATTTATAGGAATAGAAAATATCCAGCAACCAACAAAGCAAAATTTACAATGTGAGGGAACCAATCAAATTATCAGGCATGCAAAAATACAGGAATCTATAGTGAGTAATAAGGAGAAAATTCAATTAATTGAACTGACCCAGAACTGGCACAAATTTAGAATAGTGGAGGGCATTGAAAGAGTTAATACAATTATATTTCATATGTTCAAAAAGTTATGGAGAGACATGCAAGATATAAAAAATAAATCAAATTTCTAGAGATGAAAACCATAATGTTTGAAATGAGAAATGCCATGCATGGATCAAATTATACATTGTAGAAGAAAGGGTTAGTGAACACGAAGACAAAAAAAAAAAAAATAGGAACTCTCTAAAATGAAACACACAAAGCAAAAAAGAATAAGAAAAATAAAAAGAACGACAGTGATCTGTGTGACAACTTAAAAGCAGCCTAATATATGTAATTAGAATCTCAGAAAGCAAGAAACAGAACAAATCATTGATGACTGAAAAAATTCAAATCTGATAAAAATTTTAAACCCAGAGATTCAAGAAACTCAACCAATCTTAGGAACAAGAAACATGAGGAAAACCACCTCAATGCACATCAGAATCAAATTTTTCAAAAGCAATGATAAAGAGAAATCCTTAAACGAGTGATAAACAGGGGGAAAAGTACATATTATATGCAGAGCAAATAAGAAACAAGACAAGCAAGAAAACAGTGAAATAAAATGGTTAGAGTACTATAAATTAAAAACTGTCAACCTAGAATTGCATGTCCAGCAAAAATATTTTTCAAAAACAGATAAAATAATGATCTTTTCAGACAGAAAAACTCAAACAATTTATTGCCAGCAGATCTGCACTGAAAGAAATGTTATAAAAAGAAAAATGATACCAGATGGAAAAATAGAGCTACACAAAGGGACAAAGAGCGCAAAAAATAGTTACTACATGTTTATTTTATTTTATTTTATTTTGAGGAAGTTTAGCCCTGAGCTAACATCTGCTGCCAATTCTCTTTTTGCTGAGGAGGACTGGCCCTGAGCTAACATCCATGCCCACCTTCCTCTACTTTATATGTGGGACACCTGCCACAGCATGGCTTGCCAAGCGGTGCATAGGTCCACACCGGGGATTTGAATCGGTGAACCCCAGGCTGTCAAAGTGGAACATGTGAACCCAACCGCCATGACACCAGGCAGCCCCACTACATGTTTAAATAGATGATAATTTTCTTATTATTTCAATTTCCTGAAAAGAATACTGACTTTTAAAACATATTTAGAAAGAAAAGTAGAAAGTACTTTGAATCAAATGACAAGTAAAATAAACAAAAATCTGTGAGATACCACTAAGCAGCACCTGGTGGGGGAATTCAGACTACTCAACTCCACTATTAGAAAAAAGAAAGTTCTTAAGTCAATTACTTCAGCTTCTACCTTAGGAAACTAGAAAACCAAGATCAAATTAAAACTAAATAAAGCAGAAGAAAGACAATAATAAAGATGAGTGGAAATCAATGAAATATAAAACAGGAACACAATATGGAAAATCAATGAAAGCAAAAGCTTATTCTTTGAGAAATTCAATAAAATTGATTGATGGCTAGCTAGATTTATTAGGAGAAAAAGAGAGACAACAAAAATTACCAAAACTGGACATGAGAGAGACAACGTGACTAAAGATATTTAAAGAATAATAATGGAATATTTTGAACATTATGCCAATAAATTTGAAAATTGTATGACATGGATAAGTTCCTTGAAAGACACAAACTACCAATTCTCACTCAAGGAGAAATAAACAGTCTGAATAGCCCTATATCTATTAAAGGAATTGAATTTGCAGTTAAGTTCTTCTTTCAAAGAAAACTCCAAGCCCTGATGAATTCATTGGTGCATTCGACCAAACACTTAAGGGAGAAAAAATGATTCTACACAAACACTTTCTAAAAACTGAAGAGAAGAGAATTCTTCCCAACTCATTCTGTGAGGCCCGTATTACCATGATACCAAACTCAGGCAAAGAGATTACAATAAAAGAAAACAATAGACCGATATCCTCCATGAGCATACATGTAAAAGTTCTTAACAAAACTTTCACAAATTGAATATATCACGACCAAGTGGAATTCATCCCAGAATGAATGAGATGCGTGGGATGAAGGGTTTAACATTCAAAATTAAATCCATGCAATTCACCATATTAACAAATCAAAAAAGAAAACCCACATGATCATCTCAACAGATGCAGAAAAAGCATTTGGTATAATCCAACATTCATTCCTGAGAAAATTTCTCGGCAAACTTGAAACAGAAGGCGCTTCTTTCTACCTGATAATGAATATCTATGAAAAAGCAGTGATACTAACATCAAACTAAACATCATAGTTAACGCTAAAAGACTGAATGACTGTTTCCCTCTAAGATCATGAAAGAAAAAGAATACCCACTCTTGCCACTTCTATTCGACATTATACTACTATTTAACATCAACCAATGACAGAGACCAGGGAATATCAAAGGCATTCAGATTACAATAGAAGAAGTAAAATTGTCTTTATTTGCACACACATGATTGTCAGTGTAAATAATACGACATAATCTATAAAAAGTTATTGGAATTAATAAATGAGTTTGACAAGGTTGCAGAATACGAGATCAATCTACAGAAAGTAAACAATCAGTAACTGAAATAAAAATAATGCCGTTTATAATACCATCAAAAATATTAAGTACTTAAGGAGAATCTACAAAAGATGTACAAGATCTGTACACTTAAAATGATAAAACTTTGGTAAAATAATTAAGGAACACCCATAAAATCTGAGAGAAATGTTTTGTTCATTGTTTGGAGAGACAATATTGTGAAGATTTCACTTGTCCCCAAACTGACCCATAGATTCAAAACAATCTCAATTAAAAGTCCAACAGATACTTTATTTTTTCCTGTAGAAACTGCCAAGCTGAGTTAAAAATTCATCTGGGAATGCAAATGACTTAAAATATCCAAAACAACTTTGAAAAAGGTGAGCAAACTTGAAGGACTAACCGTATCTGATTTCACAGTTTATTTTAAATCTACACTAATCCAGTCAGTGTGGTATTTCAATAAGATGGACAAATGGATTGACAGAACAGAATAGAAAGAAAGGAACAGAAATAGATCTGCAAATATATAGAGTTTTGACAAAGGTGTAAAGCCAAATCAGTAGACAAAGAATTGTCTTTTCAGAAATTAGTGCTGGAATAATTGGTTATCTTTAGGGGGAAAAAAAGAACCTCAGTTCATACTTTGTACCGTGAACAAAAATTAATTCAAAATGGATCATAAACTCAATGTAAAACCTAAATCTAATAAATTTTTAAAAGAAAACATACCAGGATCTTGTCAAGATGGCACTGTGAGCAGACGTTGAACTGGCCTCCTCCCACGAACACAACAAGGTTACAACAATTTCGGGAAGAATCACCCTGGATTGAAAACTGAAAACTGGGTAAAAAGAACCCCCACGACAAGGGACAGTCCTGACAAAAGCAGAAGAGTCAGTAACTCCGGCAGGAGAGGAAAAAAGCCACCTTTGGGAGCAGTGGAGCTTTTCAGCTGGCCAGGTGGGAGACACCCTAAGGTAGGAGCCCTCCCTAGAGGAGTGAGGTTCAGAGCGGGGGTGATACTGCTATAAGCATCCTTCAGACTCAGCCCAACTGAGAGGAGGGTCTTACTGTCTGGCTTTGCTGGCTATTAACTGCAGTGAGGACACCCCCAGAAAAGCTATCAGCCAAAGCCAAAAAGATCCGCGTCTTAAAGGGCCCACGCACAAACTCACTCATTGTAGCAACTTAAAATCACCAGAGAGAAGGCTGACTGTCCTTTGGTGAAACAAGACTCACCTGATGGGCTCTGGGGGCATCTTGGCGAGAGGAGGGGCCTCTCTGGAGACTGAGACATTGGTGGGGGCCGTTGTTCTGAGCTGGTCCAGGTGTGCTGATACAGACACCAGTGGGGGCCATTGAGGTGCATCCCTTGGGCTGTTAGCCCAGGGGTCTGCCACATCCACTAGAGCACAGATTTAATCCAGTTCAGCCAGGGCAGGCAAGCCACCCTAGGGACTGGCCCCACCTAACAGCAAGCCCTCAGGCTACTTTTCAGCCTGCATTGACTGAGTGCCTCGATCCTCTACAGGCAGGCAAGGGTTTCTGCCTCTGTGGGGCAAGGCTTGTGTGAGGACCAGGTGAACTGTGGGGAGCACTGGGGCAGAGATGGGGGCCTCTGCAGTGTGGCGTTGGGGTATGCTCCAGGGGGTTGAGAAGTGTGCACGAACAAGGACTGTGTTGACAGGGTACGTGGTCCATTCGGGGGTGAGGCTTATCAGCAGCAGAAGACTTGTGCTTCACAAATAGCCATAAAAAGGATCAGCA
>NW_025796495.1:0-4348 GCF_021613505.1 Equus quagga | reverse complement strand
TTTCTTTCTGATCTGATTTTTATTATTTCCTTCCTTCTGCTGATTTTGGGCTTTGTTTGTTGTTCTTTTTCCGGTACGTTTAGGTGCACTTTTAGATTGTCTATTTGGGATTTTTCTTCTTTGTTGAGGTAGGCCTGAATTGCTATAAACTTCCCTTGTAAAACTGCTTTTGCTGTAGCCCACAGATTTTGGCATGCGTGTTTTCATTTTCATTTGTCTCCAGGAATTTTTTGATTTCTTCTTTGATTTCTTCATTCACCCAATCATTGTTCAGTAGCAGTTTGTTCACTCTCCACATTTTTGTGGCTTTTCTGGTTTTCTTTCTGTAGTTGATTTCCAGTTTCATACCTTTGTGGTCAGAAAAGATGCATGGTGTTATTTAGATCTTCTTAAATTTATTGAGACTTGTTTTGTGGCCTAATATGTAATCAATCCTGGAGAATGTTCCATGGGCATTTGAAAGGAATGTGTATTCTGTGGTTTTTGGATGGAATGTTCTGTATATATCTACTAAGTCCATCTGGTCTAATGTGTCCTTTAAGGCAAGTGCTTCCTTATTGATCTTTTGTTTGGATGATCTATCCCTTGGTGTAAGTGGAATGTTAAAGTCCCCTACTATTATTGTGTTACTGTCTATTTCTCCTCTTATGTCTGTTAATAATTGCTTTATATATTTAGGTGCTCCTATGTTGGGTGAGTGGATATTTACAAGTGTTATATTTTCTTGTTGGATTGTTCCCTTTATCATTATGTAGTGACCCTCTTTGTCTCTTATTACAGTTTTTGATTTAAAGTTTATTTTGTCTGATATAAGTATTGCTACCCCCACTTTCTTTTCTTTGCCATTTGCATGGAATATCTTTTTCCATCCTTTCACTTTCAGTTTGTGAGTGTCTTTAGGTCTGAAGTGTGTCTCTTGTATGCAGCATACACATGGATCTTGTTTTTTTATCCAGTTGGCCACCCTAGGGCATTTGATCAGAGCATTCAGTCCATTGACATTTAAAGTAGTTATTGATAAATATGTATTTATTGCCATTTTGTCACTTATTCTTCTTTGGGGGGTGTTTTAGTAGTTCTTCTCACTTCCTTTCTTTTTCTCTTGCTCTCTTCCCTTGTGGTTTGATGGCTATCTTTAGTAATATGTTTGATTTTTTTGCCTTACTATTTTTCCTGCTTGTTATAGGTTTCTGGTTTGTGGTTACCATGAGGATCCTATTTAATATACTATGCATATAACAGTCTATATTGAGTAGATAGACTCTTTAGCTTGACCTCTTTCTAAAAGCTCTACTTTTTCACTCCCCTCCTCCCACATTGTATGTTTTTCACATCATATATAGTCTTTTGTCCCGGGGTCCTGCCCCGGCGGAGTCCAGGTTCCTGAGGGATGGACGGCGTTGGCGCGATGAGTGAGGGGGAAAATAAAGGGGACGTGAGACTTGGGTTGGTGTTAGCAAGTCCGACTTTACTGTGCACAAGTGTCGTTTATGTATTTTTCAGGATTAGTACAGAAATAGTTCTACAAATATTCTCAGAGAGATAAGGAAGTAAAAAACGAGCACAAGAATATTTATTAGCATTCTATTCTATAGAGCATATGGTTAATGGTAATCTTCTCCGCAATTAACTAGTGTTTGTTGTCTCTAAGCTAAAAGAGATAGGTACCTAGGCATCTGTTGTAATTCATGGTAAAGTTAAATCAAAGAGAGAAGGTCCAGGCCTCCGGACAGGACAGCAGTCTGTCTGGTTACATCCTGGTGGAGCCATCCCTGCCTCCCTCAATCATTTATGCCATTAGTGTAGATGGATAATGGGAACAAAAGGCGACTCCAGGGTATCTTATCCCCAGGGCTATCTGCATTCTCAGCGGGCAGTTAAACATCTTTATTTTTTCCGCGCCCTTTAGGGGGTGGAAGCATTCCTTTGTCTTTTTGATTGTGGAGCTAACAGTCCCTTAAGCACACTGCCAGAGAAAGTATCACTTTGTTAGTAAAGTAAAGGGCTGAAAAACTAAGCTAAACTATATATCTTCAAGAATAAAAGACAGAAATAAGTATAGACATAACCTTGATAGAAAGCATGCATATAATTCAGAAAATATCAGGGGTGTCGGCCAGCCATTCTTCACCGAGGGGCATTCTTGCGCCCCTCAGCCCTTCTACTCATCAATTATTTATTATTTATTGCTTTTAGGAGAAAACCTCTATAACATTTTAACAGAAAGCAGAAGGTCAAGAATAATATGTAGATACTTCTTGATCATCCAATTAACCAGCAAACTTAGAAGGACGATGCATATATATTCAGACAAAGAACTGGAGGGAGAAGGAAACATTAACCAGACAAAGGCCATAAACCTAATTCGACATCTTATCTGGGCAGGATTCCTTTCTGATTGTCTCAAATGGGACTGTGTGCTCCTCCAATAATTAACTGAAAAATATCTTGAAAGTTACCTGCAGGTGGTCACATTCTCTTACTATATCTAATTTTCCCAGGAGGTAGTGCCTCCCTAGCAGCCACCCAAAGGAGTGAAAACTGGAGGTTAAGAAAGGAAAAGGAATGAAGGGCAATTAGAAGCAGCACAGGTTTCAGAACTATGTGAGGGGCTGGCCAGTTATTCTTCACCAAGGGGCGACCCTGCACCCCTAGGCGTTACTCGGCTGGACCCTGTCAAACAGCCGATCAAATGATGTAGCCACGGCTCCCAGCACTTTTGTTTAGTGTGTGTCTATCCATTACCCTCTTATCATTGAAATAGGTGATTTTAGTAGATTTGTCTTTTAACCTTCATATTATCTTCACAGGTAGTTGATCTGCTGCCTTTACTATACTTTTACCTTACAAGTGATTTTATTGCCTGTTTTTTGTTGTTGTTGTTGTTTTGAGTTTTTTTGATAATTTTTTTATCTCTATTTGTGGTCATTGCTTTCCCGCTTAAATAAGTCCCTTCAGCATTTCTTGCAGAACTGGTTTCTTTGCCATAAACTCCTTTAATTTTTGCTTGTCTGCGAAGCTCTTTACCTCTCCTTCTATTCTGAATGACAACCTTAATGGATAGAGTATTCCTGGTTGTAGGTTTTTTCCTTTTAGCACTTTGAATATGTTGTGCCATTCTCTTCTCGTCTGTAGGGTCTCGACAGAGAAGTCCGCTGATAGCCTGATGGGCTTCCCTTTATATGTCACTTGTGGCCTTTCTCTTGCTGCTTTTAGGATTCTCTCTTTGTCTTTAATTTTAGACATTTTGATTATAATATGTCTTGGTGTGGGCCTCTTTGGGCATCTCTTGTTTGGAGCTCCCTTTGCTTCCTGGACTTGGATGTCTCTTCTGTTTCCTTCCTCAGGTTAGGAAAATTTTCCTCTATTATTTCAACAAATAAATTTTCTGCCCCTTTGTCTCTCTCTTCTCCTTCTGGGACCCCTATAATCCGAATGTTAGCACACTTGATGTTGTCTGAGAGTTCCCTTACACTGTTCTCATTCTGTCTAATTCTTTTTTCTCTTTTCTGTTCTGCTTGGGTGATTTCCTCTAGTCTTTCATCTAGCTCGCTGATCCGTTCTTCTGCTTACTCTACTCTGCTATTGAGTCCCTCTAGTGAATTTCTCATTTCAAGTATTGCATTCTTCATTTCTGATTGGTTTTTTTTTAAATATCTTCCAGTTCTTTGCTGATGTGCTCACTGTGTTCATCCATTCTTCTCCGCATATCTCATCCTCATTATATTTTGTTTGAATTCTTTTTCAAGTAGATCACTAGTTCCTGTTTCACTTACTTCATTTTCTGGGGTTTTGTACTGTTCCCTTGCTTGGAAAGTATTCCTTTGCCTCCTCATTACGCCTCCTTCTTTGTGCTATTTTCTTTGTACTAGGTGAGTTGGCTATGTCTCCTGATCTTAGAGAAGAGGCCTTATGTATGAGATGCGTTATGAGTCCCTGCAGTGTTCTTCCCTTACGTCACCAGCCCATGAAAACCAGGAGTGAACCCTTTGTGGGCTACTTGTGTTCTTCTGCTGTGGCAGGGTTGCTCCCACTGCAGGTACCCAAGGAGTCTGATCTTTCCTTCCCTGGCCAGCTGTTTATAAATCCAGTTTGGAGGGACCTCACCACTGTTGGCTACAAAGTCTATCAGCACACTCTTATTGCAATTGTCCTCTTAATTGGGTTGGTACCCAGGGTAGCTGGTTGCTAGGTTCAGGGGCAGGCGTACAGTTGTGATAGGCCTGAGGCCAACAATGCTGTTGTCAGTTGTCTTAGGAGTGCAGCTGAGTGGGGCTAGCCCTTGGCATGGGGGCACTCAGTTGTTTCAGGCTTTGGAAGGTGGTGCTGATCCTTTTTATGGCTATTT
>NW_025796494.1:0-4348 GCF_021613505.1 Equus quagga | reverse complement strand
AAATAGCCATAAAAAGGATCAGCACCACCTTCCAAAGCCTGAAACAACTGAGTGCCCCCATGCCAAGGGCTAGCCCCACTCAGCTGCACTCCTAAGACAACTGACAACAGCATTGTTGGCCTCAGGCCTATCACAACTGTACGCCTGCCCCTGAACCTAGCAACCAGCTACCCTGGGTACCAACCCAATTAAGAGGACAATTGCAATAAGAGTGTGCTGATAGACTTTGTAGCCAACAGTGGTGAGGTCCCTCCAAACTGGATTTATAAACAGCTGGCCAGGGAAGGAAAGATCAGACTCCTTGGGTACCTGCAGTGGGAGCAACCCTGCCACAGCAGAAGAACACAAGTAGCCCACAAAGGGTTCACTCCTGGTTTTCATGGGCTGGTGACGTAAGGGAAGAACACTGCAGGGACTCATAACGCATCTCATACATAAGGCCTCTTCTCTAAGATCAGGAGACATAGCCAACTCACCTAGTACAAAGAAAATAGCACAAAGAAGGAGGCGTAATGAGGAGGCAAAGGAATACTTTCCAAGCAAGGGAACAGTACAAAACCCCAGAAAATGAAGTAAGTGAAACAGGAACTAGTGATCTACTTGAAAAAGAATTCAAACAAAATATAATGAGGATGAGATATGCGGAGAAGAATGGATGAACACAGTGAGCACATCAGCAAAGAACTGGAAGATATTTAAAAAAAAACCAATCAGAAATGAAGAATGCAATACTTGAAATGAGAAATTCACTAGAGGGACTCAATAGCAGAGTAGAGTAAGCAGAAGAACGGATCAGCGAGCTAGATGAAAGACTAGAGGAAATCACCCAAGCAGAACAGAAAAGAGAAAAAAGAATTAGACAGAATGAGAACAGTGTAAGGGAACTCTCAGACAACATCAAGTGTGCTAACATTCGGATTATAGGGGTCCCAGAAGGAGAAGAGAGAGACAAAGGGGCAGAAAATTTATTTGTTGAAATAATAGAGGAAAATTTTCCTAACCTGAGGAAGGAAACAGAAGAGACATCCAAGTCCAGGAAGCAAAGGGAGCTCCAAACAAGAGATGCCCAAAGAGGCCCACACCAAGACATATTATAATCAAAATGTCTAAAATTAAAGACAAAGAGAGAATCCTAAAAGCAGCAAGAGAAAGGCCACAAGTGACATATAAAGGGAAGCCCATCAGGCTATCAGCGGACTTCTCTGTCGAGACCCTACAGACGAGAAGAGAATGGCACAACATATTCAAAGTGCTAAAAGGAAAAAACCTACAACCAGGAATACTCTATCCATTAAGGTTGTCATTCAGAATAGAAGGAGAGGTAAAGAGCTTCGCAGACAAGCAAAAATTAAAGGAGTTTATGGCAAAGAAACCAGTTCTGCAAGAAATGCTGAAGGGACTTATTTAAGCGGGAAAGCAATGACCACAAATAGAGATAAAAAAATTATCAAAAAAACTCAAAACAACAACAACAACAAAAAACAGGCAATAAAATCACTTGTAAGGTAAAAGTATAGTAAAGGCAGCAGATCAACTACCTGTGAAGATAATATGAAGGTTAAAAGACAAATCTACTAAAATCACCTATTTCAATGATAAGAGGGTAATGGATAGACACACACTAAACAAAAGTGCTGGGAGCCGTGGCTACATCATTTGATCGGCTGTTTGACAGGGTCCAGCCGAGTAACGCCTAGGGGTGCAGGGTCGCCCCTTGGTGAAGAATAACTGGCCAGCCCCTCACATAGTTCTGAAACCTGTGCTGCTTCTAATTGCCCTTCATTCCTTTTCCTTTCTTAACCTCCAGTTTTCACTCCTTTGGGTGGCTGCTAGGGAGGCACTACCTCCTGGGAAAATTAGATATAGTAAGAGAATGTGACCACCTGCAGGTAACTTTCAAGATATTTTTCAGTTAATTATTGGAGGAGCACACAGTCCCATTTGAGACAATCAGAAAGGAATCCTGCCCAGATAAGATGTCGAATTAGGTTTATGGCCTTTGTCTGGTTAATGTTTCCTTCTCCCTCCAGTTCTTTGTCTGAATATATATGCATCGTCCTTCTAAGTTTGCTGGTTAATTGGATGATCAAGAAGTATCTACATATTATTCTTGACCTTCTGCTTTCTGTTAAAATGTTATAGAGGTTTTCTCCTAAAAGCAATAAATAATAAATAATTGATGAGTAGAAGGGCTGAGGGGCGCAAGAATGCCCCTCGGTGAAGAATGGCTGGCCGACACCCCTGATATTTTCTGAATTATATGCATGCTTTCTATCAAGGTTATGTCTATACTTATTTCTGTCTTTTATTCTTGAAGATATATAGTTTAGCTTAGTTTTTCAGCCCTTTACTTTACTAACAAAGTGATACTTTCTCTGGCAGTGTGCTTAAGGGACTGTTAGCTCCACAATCAAAAAGACAAAGGAATGCTTCCACCCCCTAAAGGGCGCGGAAAAAATAAAGATGTTTAACTGCCCGCTGAGAATGCAGATAGCCCTGGGGATAAGATACCCTGGAGTCGCCTTTTGTTCCCATTATCCATCTACACTAATGGCATAAATGATTGAGGGAGGCAGGGATGGCTCCACCAGGATGTAACCAGACAGACTGCTGTCCTGTCCGGAGGCCTGGACCTTCTCTCTTTGATTTAACTTTACCATGAATTACAACAGATGCCTAGGTACCTATCTCTTTTAGCTTAGAGACAACAAACACTAGTTAATTGCGGAGAAGATTACCATTAACCATATGCTCTATAGAATAGAATGCTAATAAATATTCTTGTGCTCGTTTTTTACTTCCTTATCTCTCTGAGAATATTTGTAGAACTATTTCTGTACTAATCCTGAAAAATACATAAACGACACTTGTGCACAGTAAAGTCGGACTTGCTAACACCAACCCAAGTCTCACGTCCCCTTTATTTTCCCCCTCACTCATCGCGCCAACGCCGTCCATCCCTCAGGAACCTGGACTCCGCCGGGGCAGGACCCCGGGACAAAAGACTATATATGATGTGAAAAACATACAATGTGGGAGGAGGGGAGTGAAAAAGTAGAGCTTTTAGAAAGAGGTCAAGCTAAAGAGTCTATCTACTCAATATAGACTGTTATATGCATAGTATATTAAATAGGATCCTCATGGTAACCACAAACCAGAAACCTATAACAAGCAGGAAAAATAGTAAGGCAAAAAAATCAAACATATTACTAAAGATAGCCATCAAACCACAAGGGAAGAGAGCAAGAGAAAAAGAAAGGAAGTGAGAAGAACTACTAAAACACCCCCCAAAGAAGAATAAGTGACAAAATGGCAATAAATACATATTTATCAATAACTACTTTAAATGTCAATGGACTGAATGCTCTGATCAAATGCCCTAGGGTGGCCAACTGGATAAAAAAACAAGATCCATGTGTATGCTGCATACAAGAGACACACTTCAGACCTAAAGACACTCACAAACTGAAAGTGAAAGGATGGAAAAAGATATTCCATGCAAATGGCAAAGAAAAGAAAGTGGGGGTAGCAATACTTATATCAGACAAAATAAACTTTAAATCAAAAACTGTAATAAGAGACAAAGAGGGTCACTACATAATGATAAAGGGAACAATCCAACAAGAAAATATAACACTTGTAAATATCCACTCACCCAACATAGGAGCACCTAAATATATAAAGCAATTATTAACAGACATAAGAGGAGAAATAGACAGTAACACAATAATAGTAGGGGACTTTAACATTCCACTTACACCAAGGGATAGATCATCCAAACAAAAGATCAATAAGGAAGCACTTGCCTTAAAGGACACATTAGACCAGATGGACTTAGTAGATATATACAGAACATTCCATCCAAAAACCACAGAATACACATTCCTTTCAAATGCCCATGGAACATTCTCCAGGATTGATTACATATTAGGCCACAAAACAAGTCTCAATAAATTTAAGAAGATCTAAATAACACCATGCATCTTTTCTGACCACAAAGGTATGAAACTGGAAATCAACTACAGAAAGAAAACCAGAAAAGCCACAAAAATGTGGAGAGTGAACAAACTGCTACTGAACAATGATTGGGTGAATGAAGAAATCAAAGAAGAAATCAAAAAATTCCTGGAGACAAATGAAAATGAAAACACGCATGCCAAAATCTGTGGGCTACAGCAAAAGCAGTTTTACAAGGGAAGTTTATAGCAATTCAGGCCTACCTCAACAAAGAAGAAAAATCCCAAATAGACAATCTAAAAGTGCACCTAAACGTACCGGAAAAAGAACAACAAACAAAGCCCAAAATCAGCAGAAGGAAGGAAATAATAAAAATCAGATCAGAAAGAAA
>NW_025796493.1:0-10549 GCF_021613505.1 Equus quagga | reverse complement strand
CGAAAAGAATAAAATACCTTGGGATAAACTTAACCAAGGAAGTGAAGGATCTATACAATGAAAACTACAAGACTTTCTTGAAAGAAATTGACGATGACATAAAGAGATGGAAAGACATTCCTTGCACATGGATTGGAAGAATAAACATAGTTAAAATGTCCATACTACCTAAAGCAATATACAGATTCAATGCTATCCCAATCAGAATCCCAAGAACATTCTTCACAGAAATTGAACAAACAATCCTAAAATTCATATGGGGCAACAAAAGACCGCGAATTGCTAAAGCAATCCTGAGCAAAAACAAAGCCGGCGGAATCACAATCCCCGATTTCAAAACATACTACAAAGCTACAGTGATCAAAACAGCATGGTACTGGTACAAAAACAGGTCCACGGATCAATGGAACAGAATTGAAAGCCCAGAGATAAAACCACACATCTATGGACAGCTAATCTTCGACAAAGGAGCAGAGGGCCTACAATGGAGAAAAGAAAGTCTCTTCAACAAATGGTGCTGGGAAAACTGGACAGCCACATGCAAAAGATTGAAAATTGACCATTCTTTTTCACCACACACCAAAATAAACTCAAAATGGATCAAAGACCTAAAGATTAGGCCTGAGACAATAAGTCTTTTGGAAGAGAATATAGGCAGTACACTCTTTGACATCAGTTTCAAAAGAATCTTTTCGGACACTGTAACTCCTCAGTTGAGGGAAACAATAGAAAGAATAAACAAATGGGACTTCATCAGACTAAAGAGCTTCTTCAAGGCAAGGGAAAACAGGATTGAAACAAAAAAACAGCTCACTAATTGGGAAAAAATATTTACAAGCCACTTATCTGACAAAGGGTTAATCTCCATAATATACAAAGAACTCACACTGATTAGCAACAAAAAAACAAACAACCCGATCAAAAAATGGGCAGAGGACATGAACAGACATTTCTCAAAAGAAGATATGAATATGGCCAATAGACACATGAAAAGATGTTCATCATCGCTAATCATCAGGGAAATGCAAATCAAAACTACACTAAGATATCACCTTACACCCGTTAGATTGGCAAAAACATCCAAAACCAAGAGTGACAAATGTTGGAGAGGATGTGGAGAAAAAGGAACCCTCATACACTGTTGGTGGGAATGCAAACTGGTACAGCCACTATGGAAAACAGTATGGAGATTTCTCAAAAAGTTAAAAATAGAAATACCCTATGACCCAGCCATCCCATTACTGGGTATCTATCCTAAGAACCTGATATCAGAAATCTCAAGAGTCCGTTGCACCCCTATGTTCATCACAGCATTATTTACAATAGCCAAGACGTGGAACCAGCCTACATGCCCAGAAACTGATGATTGGATAAAGAAGATGTGGTATATATACACAATGGAATACTACTCAGCCATAAAAAAAGACAAAATTGGCCCATTCACAACAACGTGGATGGACCTCGAGGGTATTATGTTAAGCGAAATAAGCCAGTCAGAGAAAGACGAACTCTATATGACTCCACTCATAGGTGGAAGTTAGTATATTGATAAGGAGATCTGATCGGTGGTTACCAGGGAAAAGGGGGGGTGGGGGGAGGGCGCAGAGGGGGAAGTGGTGTACCCACAACATGCCTAACAAAAATGTACAACTGAAATCTCACAAGGTTGTAATCTATCATAACATTAATAAAAAAAACAAAAAAAAAACCATATAGTTCAACTTTCTCTCCCATTTATAACCTAAGAACAAAACTGAGCCTGAAAGGTGAAAAACCAGTCAACTACACGCTGCATTTGAATCTATAATAGGAAGTGAGCCAGGGCTGCACTTTCCCCCAAGTTTTCTAAACAATGTAAAAAACTCATTTATTTCAGCCTGAACATTATAACATTTCAGCATTTTCCATTAAAACCAAGAAATTACCACATATCCAAGTAAACTAAAGGATGCTATAATTGTTCGAGTTTCAGAAATGTCATTGGATATGTTAGCGAGGGGGCTTGTGATTCAACATGCCATAAATATGATTGCTTGAGTGGGTAAAGTGCATGGTTTTTAAATTCCTAATCAGTGTTTTCAAGCACTCACACAGCACTTCTGGCTTGCAGTTTCACTGGGTGTTTTGGTTGTTCCTTCCAACTATCAAAGAAAACGGCACATTTGTGTTTCCCTAGGCACATACCACCAGCTTCCTGAGCTCCAGAGTCCTGACTCCTGCAGGACCTTCCACATAATGTGCATCCATGTCTCGGGCTTCATGTTCCAGGAAGGGGCTCCCCCTAAGTAACACTCCTCATCCCTCTCCTGGGCCCCTTCTCACTTTTACAGATGAGAGGAGGGGTAGTTGTGTGATTGATTGGGTTTACAAGGAATTAACATCTATTGGTCATGCTTTTCAAATGTGTGGATAGAAACTATTAAAACACTGCGAACACTGAAGGCTCCTTTCTCTCTCTGCTATGAAGGGAGACAGCAATTCTGAATGAATGGTTTGCTCTGCAGACCCAAAGTCTCCCTCCGTCAGGGAGTATTTGAAAGTTGCCCACCAAATTAAAGTCATGTTCTCCAATTGGTTTTAACTGTAATGAAACTAACCTTTGAATCTTGATGTTCTTGTCTTATTTCTTAGCTCTCAGTTGACTGGAAGAAGACGTTATTTATTTTTTGTCTCCCAACCCCAAAAGTAACCAACATTTCAACTCTTACACGTGCCAATGCCAACCATCAACAACCTGGAGCACCTAGAAAGCCAGAAATAGAATTTGACATTTTCTTCGATTGTTTGCTGCCATTAAATGCCACAGGAAAACTACACTAAGTGAGGAAGGGCATGATAGCCCTGCAGTCATTCATCCATTCATCTAATTTATGTTATCATCGACGAACAGAGCATCGTGCAAGGTGATGAGGATAAAAAGATGGTTAGGACGTGCTGCCTGCCTCAAGGAATTTGAAGAATGGTGGAGAAGAAAGGCAGGTAGACTAGAGATGATACAGCAATATGGTCAGTATATACAGAGACCACAGAAGCACAAGCTCAGGCCCTGGGGTGACAGGGTGTGGGTGGAACTAGGTCAGGCTGGATCAGGAGGAGATGTGAATTGAGTCTTGAGGATGAGAAGTAATTGGACAAGGAGAAGGTGGGGGGAGGGTGTTTGGTGAACAGCTAAGGGTGTGCTGGGAGAGATGCTAAGGACCCAGCAGGGCTGGGAGTGAGAAGTCTGTGGACACCTGGATGAGGTTGAAGAGCAGGTGGAGGGGACACGTTCTTTTGTATCAAGTCCAGTGTGGAAAGAGGAGAGTATGTTCCCCAGTAAATTTCCTTGTCCCTGGCCCAGCCTGAACTGTGTCCTGGGGCATGGGATGTGCTGGGGGCTGAGGCCAAGACCATGGGGCAGAGCTCCAGCTAAAGCCCATGCATTGAGAGTGGGCTGGGTGGTGCACCAGGGAGAAGTTGGGGGTGCAGTCTGGGGGTGATTGGATGCAGGAGAGCAGAGGTGACACGTGCTCCCCCTAAAGATTAATCTCCATCGGGACTGAAACGCCTGGGAGGTGGCCAGAGTTAATCGTGCAGGAAATTTCTCCATGTGAATCCTTGCTTTGCCCCATACTAGCTGGAAAACCTTTAGGAATCACAGAGCCCCTCTTTGCATCGGCGTCCTCTTATGTGAAATGGGGGTAACAAAGCCTTCTTCTCAGGGTTGGTCTGAGATGACAGACAGAAGCATAGGAGCGGGCAGACACTAGGCATTTAGTGACTGGAGACTGTTAGTATCATGTATCTTTGGTGCCATCCTAGCTTTTTTTTTTAGTCTCTTTCCCATTGTGACCCTTCACTCACTTGTGAGCAACGGTTTTAGTCCAAGATATTAGTTATCTTCTGCCATGTAACGGTTACCACAAAATTTGGTGACTTAAAACTACAGTGATTTATTATTTCTCACAAGTCTGAGCTGACCGCAGCTCAGCTGGACGGCTCTTCTGCTGGTCTCACTTAGGGTCTAGCATGCCGCTGTGGTCAGAATGTTCAAGATGGCTTAAGTATCACGTCGGCCTCCTGGGTGGGGTGGCCAGAGGATGGACTCAGATGGGATGCTGGGATGGCTAGGCCTCTCCTCCTCCTCAGGGAATCTCAGGCCTCTCCCTGTCTACTTAGCTTCTTCACGTGGTCTGTCCATCACGGCAGCCAGATTTCTTGGTACATCAGCTGGACTTCTTGTATTTTTTTAAAATACAAAAGTGGAAGCTGGTAGGCTTCCTGAAGCCTTTGGCTCAGTACACCATTTCTGCCACATGCTGTTGGCAGAGCACCCAGACTCCAGGTGAGAGGACCTGAAATCTCCACATGAGGGCAGGGCGTGAAGACGGGGGGCGTGGTTCTAAAGAGCCTCTCACAGAGACCAGCCACCCCACGCAGGCTTGAAGGTTGCACAGTGTGGGTCTACGGTCTCTTCTTCAAAACTCTTGGAGTCAGATATTTTTCATAATTCAGATTTCTTTAGATTTTAGAGAGTAAATATAAGGTGTATACTATGTCTTATATCACACGCCTGGCAGAGTCTGGGGCAGCACCCCATAACCATGCACCTTTGTAATTCTGTAATAAAATGTATGACTCAAGTGGAATAACTACAGGCTGCAAATAGCCTCATAGAGGGTCAGTCAGATCAAATTTCAGCATTTTCAGAGATTTTTGGATTTTAAATTGTGAGTAAAATGTTATGGACCTGTATTTTGAATCAAAATAACCTTTTAAGGATAAAATAAATTTCTCCTATCTTGGGCATATACCCACTGTCAGTTTTGGTCCTCTGGGAAGCAGACAGTAAAACAGAATTAGAAGTGTGAGCAACTTGGAGGGGAAATGCCTGTTGAAAGATGAAGGGGAGCAGGCCTAAGATGAAAGGGAGTGGGCCCTAAGAGGAAGGGGGGCGGGCCCTAAGAGGAAGGGGGGCGGGCCCTGGAGCAGCAGGGAGAAACTTCAGGCCAGGAGGTAGGTAAACTGTCCATAAAGGAGAGGGCAAAGGAGGGAGGATTGGAGGATTGGGTAGGAAGAACCTGGTTGTAGTGGGGCTCTGAGAAATTTTGGCTAGACCCCTGGCGAGCTCCATCCAGAGCACATTGCTTCTTTTTTTTTGAGGAAGGTTAGCTCTGAGCTAACATCTACTGCCAGTCCTCCTCTTTTTGCTGAGGAAGACTGGCCCTGAGCTAACATACATGCCCATCTTCCTCTACTTTGTATGTGGGGTGCCTACCACAGCATGGCTTGCCAAGCGGTGCCACGTCCGCACCCGGGATCCGAACCGGCGAACCCCGGGCCGCCAAAGCAGAACGTGCGCACTTAACCACTGCCCCACCCTGCCGGCCCACGCATTGCTTCCTAGAGGCGTCCTGTGTTGGGCAGTGACAGCCAGGCCAAGTCTCCCTGCCATGCTCAGTCATTGGCTGGGAGCTGCCTGGGAGGAGAGGCCTGGACCTGAACACTGTCCCTGGAGGCAGTCAGCTCACTGCTGGCCTCGTGCAGGTTTTCTCTAGAAGGGAGATCTGAGCCCGCGCCTCCACGCCTGTCACCAGCCTTCTTCCTCAGCTTCTGTAGACTTAGCTCCTCCCCTTATTAGTTTCCAGTTAACACAGTGCTTTTCAGGAATGTGTCCTCCGTGTAACGGGGGTTCAAGTCCCAGCTCAGGACCATCTGATTGTCTGGCAGCCGCACTGAACTGTTCCTACCCCATCTTCCAAGCCTGTCCGAACAAAAGAGAGTCTACAAGTTCTCTTTCCTTAGCTTTCCTGAGATGTCAAAGTGGACAGTGACTTAGAGCACACGTCAAGAAAGGATATCTCTGACAGAGAAGGCCCCAAAGGGCTGGAGGGCTATGAGGGGCGGGGCAGGTGACACTGCGTGGCAAAAGTAGGGTGACTTTCAGACCCGTGAATCCTCCCTGTGGCTTTTGGAGCTCTGTCACGACTCTCTCCTGAGCAACCCCCACTTCACACAGAGCTGTGCGGTGGGCTCTCCGTGAATGCCCATGCCAGGACCATCCAACGCCCAGTCCTGCATCCTCCGTGCCTCGTGACTTGCATGTCCCCTCCCATTCCCTTGGCTGCTCTTGGCACTCCCCAGAGACAGAGATGGTGGCTTGAGGCCATTCAAGTTCATCTTACGGAACAGGAAGCCCAGAGGGAATACTCCTCGAATCCAGACTGGGACCGACTCCCATCCCAGCTCTCTTCCCAATGCCCCACCTGACCTCCCCTCCTCATAGTAGGAAATTTGCTCCCACCTTAGACCTAAGGTACTAGTGGCAGAGTTGTTATTTTAACAGTGTCTGAATGGTCCAAAGGCAACAACAAATCAAAATCACATTTTTCTTTAAATAATTATTCCAAAGACCCCTTTAAATGTGTGTTGGATCTTCCCGCCAGATTAGAAGTCCTGGGGAGTCTTCCAGAGACGTCTGTCCGCTAAGCGTTCTGCACGCTCCCGGTGTTTTCTACTGAGCCGCGCATCCTCTCACTAAGGAGACTGTTCTTGCTGATGTCTGTGAAATCTTCTAAGGCGGCCGCGCAGCACATGGCCGGGTGTTGTGAAGGGCGCAGAGGCGGGATCAGAAAGAACTCTCCCCAGATCTCTGATCAGTCTGTAAGGTGTGAGGAGTGGACTGTCGTCTGCAAATGGTCCGCCCTGCAGAGGGGACAAACTTGCTGAACTGGACCGTGTGCTTTTGTGGAGTTTGATGTGATAATCCAGCAAAACGCATGGCAAAGCTAATCTGACACACATATCAGTGTACATAATAGTTATTGTACTACATGGTAATTAGGCACAAATGAAAGCAGCCTCACAAATGCCTGTAATTAGATTCAGAATTCCTCCATGGGTGGAGGAAATGGATAGAGAATCTAGAAAATGTTATTGCACGTTTCACATATTCTAGAGTTTTTTCTTAAAGAAAAATTACCTTCAGCTGTCTGCTCTGATGTGCATTTTGTGACTGAATCCATCAATGCATGGTCATTGTTTTTTTCTCTCAGCTGCTTCTCTAGGATTAGAAAGATAAGGAGGAAGGAGGTGAAATGCACCACAGGCTCCTGGGGAAGCTGAGGATGCGATTCTGCTTTCACAATAAAAGGATTTTAAAAATGGCAAGGAAAAAGTATTTTGAATGTGGAAGAACGTGACTAAAAGAGTATTATTTTAAACAGCTGAGCCAGATTTCTAGTTTTTGCCTTTGTTTGGTTACTCTCCTAATAGACTCTGATCAGTGTCAGTGCTGACTGAGTTCCTGATGCCCTGAGCCACTCAGTGGCTGATTCCTGGCCACGCAGGGGTAGACCAAGTTCTCTTTTTTTAATTCTCTTGCCATTAGGGCTTAACATCCATTTAAGAGAACTTTTTGAGCACCTGCCCTGTGCTGACACAGGCTTGGGGCTGGGGATGAGGGTGAGTCATGCAAGGTCCTTGTTGTCAAGTAGCTGGCATCCTAGTGGAGGATCAAGCCACATAAGTAGATGGCTCTAACATAACTCTGTGGAAAGTCATAGCAGAGGTGTGAATCCTGCAGAGGCACAGGGGGGAGACTGGGAGGCCCATGCAAAGAAGGCAAGACTGAGACAGGTCTTTGTGACTGTGTCAGAGTCTTCAATATAGAAAAGGAAGGAAGGCCCTTCCAGACTGAGGGGCAGGGAGATGTGGAGGCTGCTCAGGACGTGATGAGAAGCTTGTGCGGGGTAAGATGTGGGAGATGAAGCTGGGCAGCAGCCATGCTGGGAAGGGCCCTGGACGCCATGGAAGGGGTTTGGACTGCCCTTTGTAGGCAACAGACAGCAACAGGGAGTGAGTCCCATGCCAGTGACAAGGGCCTGAGCTCCCAGAATTGGGCCCAAGTGCTCAGATCTTGGAACAGCCTTCCTGTGGGATCCCTGCAAGAGTCCAGCTGTTCCTGGCTCTTCATCCTCTTCTTTCCACCTGTTCCTCACCCTGCCTCCTGTGGCCAGCTGGAAGAAGTGGAGGAATGAGCACAAACAACCCTCCATGCCTGCACCTCGTCCTCCACACCACCAGTTCCCAGATCAGAATCTCCAGCAGCTGCTACTGCTTCCCCAGGGAGCCCAGACAGCTGCCATTTGGGCATGTGGAGCTAGCGGAGGTTTGCCATGCCTTCTGACTCCGGCTCATCCAGCCCTCTGGCTTCCTAGGAGGAAACTCAAGTAGACTTAGGAACTGGTTTTGAGGAAGTTTGAGCTCAGAATCAGCAAGAAGTCGCAGTGTAGCAAGAGAACCTTGCTTCCCACCTGCACCCCACAGGCTCGGGGTCCTGTTTAGAACAGTCAAAGCCTTCCACGGTCAGAGATAAAAGGCTTAACCCCACAGGAGCCTGGGGGAACCAGCATCCAATATAAATGAGTTTCAGTCTCCCCATTCATTTCCTTTCTTTTAACGTGAAGGAAGAGTTAGAATTTTAAAAGCACGGGGCAGTGAGGTTGAAGGGAAGAGACAATTGCCAATATATGCCAGGCACTATGCTAGGTAATTATATACATTATGTAGCTAATTCTTACCAAAAGCCCAATGAGATGAGTATCATTGTTCCCATTTTATAAAAGAAGAAATTAATGTTCAGAGGATTTAGATTCTCGTCCAAGCTTGGCTTGGGATTCCAGAGTGGTCTACCTGCATGATTCTGGGGGAGAAAAGGAGAGGCTGGAATCATTGGAGACCAAGGTTTCCATCTCTGCTGGGTAGGGAGTGGAAGCCAGCTTGTCCCGGGGGCTTGGGAGCACCGGTGCCCAGGCCCACAGGAGCTTACATTCCAGCCAGGCATGAAATCCTAGCAATGAATGACATCTGGCATGTAGTTAAGCACAAAACTGAAAGGAGTAATCATAGAATCTTAGAGCAAATCCTCTCATCCCTTTGTAAGACAAATCCTCTCATCCAATCCTCATCTTACTGATAGAGAAACTAAGGCCAAGAGAACAGAAGCAACTTGCCAGGGTTCGCTCGTTCGTTTGGGAGAGAGCTGGGACGAGAGCCTCGGTCCTTACCAGTGGAGTGAACTATTCGCTGCCTCCTCAATAGACAATCTACCTAATTGTACCCGGCGGCTTTTATGCAATGTTTCTGCTTCTGCCAGTAAAGCTATTGGCAGACCAGGCCTGGCTGGGGTGCCCTGGGGAGGGATGGGTGGACCTTGGGTGCTTGGCAAGTTCAGGAGAGAGGGAGAAACAGGAGTGACAACAGCTAAGCTTCAGTCCCAGCCGTGAAATTTACAACAAATAGATGCCCTCTGGAAACAGTCGTAACTCTCCTTTGGGGCTGGGGATAAGGGTGAGGCAAGCAAGGTCCTTGTTCTCAAGTAGCTGGCACGTTAAATACTTTGAAAAGTATTTAACATTAACCAAATAATTCTGATATCCATTCAAAGTCAGTAAAAAGGATTTTTGTCTTTATTTATAATATCTCTGAGGGCTGATAACTCTACCAGGGTGTTAGGAGGCAGTTGTGGGATATGTGCTGAGACCAAGATATTATGTATGTCATTAAGCTTGATATTCATGTAAGTTATTTATAATTGTGGAGCAGGTGAGGTTGCTGTCCTTGTGCCAATTGTCTCCTGTTGTTTCTCTCCACCCGTGGGGAAATTTCTGAGAACAAAACATAAAACTCACTCATTCTAAAGTGTAAATAGCTAACGATGCTTTAAGTAATATTTCTCCTAGGAGTATTGTCATTTTAACATTTTAAGTCAGATAGATTAAGCTTTATTGGAGAAACAGCAAGCTTTATTTCAAGGGAGAAGAGAAGCTTCTAGGGGTGAGCAGAGCATTCCTAGTGTTTCTGGAATCACACCATAGTAGTGCTTCTTTAGCCTTTCAGTGAGAGGAGGCCTTTCTGCTTTCAAAAATAATAGCTACCAGGGACACAGGGATGGTTCAACATCCGCAAGTCAATCAACGTGATACACAACATCAACAAAATGAAAAACAAAAAGCACATGATCATCTCAATAGATGCAGAGAAAGCATTTGACAAGATCCAACACCCATTTATGATAAAAACCCTCAATAAAATGGGTATAGAAGGAAAGTACCTCAACATAATAAAGGCCATATATGACAGACCCACAGCCAACATCATACTCAATGGACAAAAACTGAAAGCCATCCCTCTGAGGACAGGAACAAGACAAGGGTGCCCACTTTCACCACTCCTATTCAACATAGTACTGGAGGTGTTGGCCAGAGCAATTCGGCAGGAAAAAGAAACAAAAGGAATCCAAATAGGCAATGAAGAAGTAAAACTCTCGCTGTTTGCAGACGACATGATCTTATATATAGAAACCCCCAAAGAATCCATAGAAAAACTATTAGAAATAATCAACAACTACAGCAAAGTAGCAGGGTATAAAATCAACATACATAAATCAGTAGCATTTCTATACACTAACAATGAACTAACAGAAAAAGAACTCAAGAACGCAATCCCATTCACAATCGCAACGAAAAGAATAAAATACCTTGGGATAAACTTAACCAAGGAAGTGAAG
>NW_025796492.1:0-10549 GCF_021613505.1 Equus quagga | reverse complement strand
CTTCACTTCCTTGGTTAAGTTTATCCCAAGGTATTTTATTCTTTTCGTTGCGATTGTGAATGGGATTGCGTTCTTGAGTTCTTTTTCTGTTAGTTCATTGTTAGTGTATAGAAATGCTACTGATTTATGTATGTTGATTTTATACCCTGCTACTTTGCTGTAGTTGTTGATTATTTCTAATAGTTTTTCTATGGATTCTTTGGGGGTTTCTATATATAAGATCATGTCGTCTGCAAACAGCGAGAGTTTTACTTCTTCATTGCCTATTTGGATTCCTTTTGTTTCTTTTTCCTGCCGAATTGCTCTGGCCAACACCTCCAGTACTATGTTGAATAGGAGTGGTGAAAGTGGGCACCCTTGTCTTGTTCCTGTCCTCAGAGGGATGGCTTTCAGTTTTTGTCCATTGAGTATGATGTTGGCTGTGGGTCTGTCATATATGGCCTTTATTATGTTGAGGTACTTTCCTTCTATACCCATTTTATTGAGGGTTTTTATCATAAATGGGTGTTGGATCTTGTCAAATGCTTTCTCTGCATCTATTGAGATGATCATGTGCTTTTTGTTTTTCATTTTGTTGATGTTGTGTATCACGTTGATTGACTTGCGGATGTTGAACCATCCCTGTGTCCCTGGTAGCTATTATTTTTGAAAGCAGAAAGGCCTCCTCTCACTGAAAGGCTAAAGAAGCACTACTATGGTGTGATTCCAGAAACACTAGGAATGCTCTGCTCACCCCTAGAAGCTTCTCTTCTCCCTTGAAATAAAGCTTGCTGTTTCTCCAATAAAGCTTAATCTATCTGACTTAAAATGTTAAAATGACAATACTCCTAGGAGAAATATTACTTAAAGCATCGTTAGCTATTTACACTTTAGAATGAGTGAGTTTTATGTTTTGTTCTCAGAAATTTCCCCACGGGTGGAGAGAAACAACAGGAGACAATTGGCACAAGGACAGCAACCTCACCTGCTCCACAATTATAAATAACTTACATGAATATCAAGCTTAATGACATACATAATATCTTGGTCTCAGCACATATCCCACAACTGCCTCCTAACACCCTGGTAGAGTTATCAGCCCTCAGAGATATTATAAATAAAGACAAAAATCCTTTTTACTGACTTTGAATGGATATCAGAATTATTTGGTTAATGTTAAATACTTTTCAAAGTATTTAACGTGCCAGCTACTTGAGAACAAGGACCTTGCTTGCCTCACCCTTATCCCCAGCCCCAAAGGAGAGTTACGACTGTTTCCAGAGGGCATCTATTTGTTGTAAATTTCACGGCTGGGACTGAAGCTTAGCTGTTGTCACTCCTGTTTCTCCCTCTCTCCTGAACTTGCCAAGCACCCAAGGTCCACCCATCCCTCCCCAGGGCACCCCAGCCAGGCCTGGTCTGCCAATAGCTTTACTGGCAGAAGCAGAAACATTGCATAAAAGCCGCCGGGTACAATTAGGTAGATTGTCTATTGAGGAGGCAGCGAATAGTTCACTCCACTGGTAAGGACCGAGGCTCTCGTCCCAGCTCTCTCCCAAACGAACGAGCGAACCCTGGCAAGTTGCTTCTGTTCTCTTGGCCTTAGTTTCTCTATCAGTAAGATGAGGATTGGATGAGAGGATTTGTCTTACAAAGGGATGAGAGGATTTGCTCTAAGATTCTATGATTACTCCTTTCAGTTTTGTGCTTAACTACATGCCAGATGTCATTCATTGCTAGGATTTCATGCCTGGCTGGAATGTAAGCTCCTGTGGGCCTGGGCACCGGTGCTCCCAAGCCCCCGGGACAAGCTGGCTTCCACTCCCTACCCAGCAGAGATGGAAACCTTGGTCTCCAATGATTCCAGCCTCTCCTTTTCTCCCCCAGAATCATGCAGGTAGACCACTCTGGAATCCCAAGCCAAGCTTGGACGAGAATCTAAATCCTCTGAACATTAATTTCTTCTTTTATAAAATGGGAACAATGATACTCATCTCATTGGGCTTTTGGTAAGAATTAGCTACATAATGTATATAATTACCTAGCATAGTGCCTGGCATATATTGGCAATTGTCTCTTCCCTTCAACCTCACTGCCCCGTGCTTTTAAAATTCTAACTCTTCCTTCACGTTAAAAGAAAGGAAATGAATGGGGAGACTGAAACTCATTTATATTGGATGCTGGTTCCCCCAGGCTCCTGTGGGGTTAAGCCTTTTATCTCTGACCGTGGAAGGCTTTGACTGTTCTAAACAGGACCCCGAGCCTGTGGGGTGCAGGTGGGAAGCAAGGTTCTCTTGCTACACTGCGACTTCTTGCTGATTCTGAGCTCAAACTTCCTCAAAACCAGTTCCTAAGTCTACTTGAGTTTCCTCCTAGGAAGCCAGAGGGCTGGATGAGCCGGAGTCAGAAGGCATGGCAAACCTCCGCTAGCTCCACATGCCCAAATGGCAGCTGTCTGGGCTCCCTGGGGAAGCAGTAGCAGCTGCTGGAGATTCTGATCTGGGAACTGGTGGTGTGGAGGACGAGGTGCAGGCATGGAGGGTTGTTTGTGCTCATTCCTCCACTTCTTCCAGCTGGCCACAGGAGGCAGGGTGAGGAACAGGTGGAAAGAAGAGGATGAAGAGCCAGGAACAGCTGGACTCTTGCAGGGATCCCACAGGAAGGCTGTTCCAAGATCTGAGCACTTGGGCCCAATTCTGGGAGCTCAGGCCCTTGTCACTGGCATGGGACTCACTCCCTGTTGCTGTCTGTTGCCTACAAAGGGCAGTCCAAACCCCTTCCATGGCGTCCAGGGCCCTTCCCAGCATGGCTGCTGCCCAGCTTCATCTCCCACATCTTACCCCGCACAAGCTTCTCATCACGTCCTGAGCAGCCTCCACATCTCCCTGCCCCTCAGTCTGGAAGGGCCTTCCTTCCTTTTCTATATTGAAGACTCTGACACAGTCACAAAGACCTGTCTCAGTCTTGCCTTCTTTGCATGGGCCTCCCAGTCTCCCCCCTGTGCCTCTGCAGGATTCACACCTCTGCTATGACTTTCCACAGAGTTATGTTAGAGCCATCTACTTATGTGGCTTGATCCTCCACTAGGATGCCAGCTACTTGACAACAAGGACCTTGCATGACTCACCCTCATCCCCAGCCCCAAGCCTGTGTCAGCACAGGGCAGGTGCTCAAAAAGTTCTCTTAAATGGATGTTAAGCCCTAATGGCAAGAGAATTAAAAAAAGAGAACTTGGTCTACCCCTGCGTGGCCAGGAATCAGCCACTGAGTGGCTCAGGGCATCAGGAACTCAGTCAGCACTGACACTGATCAGAGTCTATTAGGAGAGTAACCAAACAAAGGCAAAAACTAGAAATCTGGCTCAGCTGTTTAAAATAATACTCTTTTAGTCACGTTCTTCCACATTCAAAATACTTTTTCCTTGCCATTTTTAAAATCCTTTTATTGTGAAAGCAGAATCGCATCCTCAGCTTCCCCAGGAGCCTGTGGTGCATTTCACCTCCTTCCTCCTTATCTTTCTAATCCTAGAGAAGCAGCTGAGAGAAAAAAACAATGACCATGCATTGATGGATTCAGTCACAAAATGCACATCAGAGCAGACAGCTGAAGGTAATTTTTCTTTAAGAAAAAACTCTAGAATATGTGAAACGTGCAATAACATTTTCTAGATTCTCTATCCATTTCCTCCACCCATGGAGGAATTCTGAATCTAATTACAGGCATTTGTGAGGCTGCTTTCATTTGTGCCTAATTACCATGTAGTACAATAACTATTATGTACACTGATATGTGTGTCAGATTAGCTTTGCCATGCGTTTTGCTGGATTATCACATCAAACTCCACAAAAGCACACGGTCCAGTTCAGCAAGTTTGTCCCCTCTGCAGGGCGGACCATTTGCAGACGACAGTCCACTCCTCACACCTTACAGACTGATCAGAGATCTGGGGAGAGTTCTTTCTGATCCCGCCTCTGCGCCCTTCACAACACCCGGCCATGTGCTGCGCGGCCGCCTTAGAAGATTTCACAGACATCAGCAAGAACAGTCTCCTTAGTGAGAGGATGCGCGGCTCAGTAGAAAACACCGGGAGCGTGCAGAACGCTTAGCGGACAGACGTCTCTGGAAGACTCCCCAGGACTTCTAATCTGGCGGGAAGATCCAACACACATTTAAAGGGGTCTTTGGAATAATTATTTAAAGAAAAATGTGATTTTGATTTGTTGTTGCCTTTGGACCATTCAGACACTGTTAAAATAACAACTCTGCCACTAGTACCTTAGGTCTAAGGTGGGAGCAAATTTCCTACTATGAGGAGGGGAGGTCAGGTGGGGCATTGGGAAGAGAGCTGGGATGGGAGTCGGTCCCAGTCTGGATTCGAGGAGTATTCCCTCTGGGCTTCCTGTTCCGTAAGATGAACTTGAATGGCCTCAAGCCACCATCTCTGTCTCTGGGGAGTGCCAAGAGCAGCCAAGGGAATGGGAGGGGACATGCAAGTCACGAGGCACGGAGGATGCAGGACTGGGCGTTGGATGGTCCTGGCATGGGCATTCACGGAGAGCCCACCGCACAGCTCTGTGTGAAGTGGGGGTTGCTCAGGAGAGAGTCGTGACAGAGCTCCAAAAGCCACAGGGAGGATTCACGGGTCTGAAAGTCACCCTACTTTTGCCACGCAGTGTCACCTGCCCCGCCCCTCATAGCCCTCCAGCCCTTTGGGGCCTTCTCTGTCAGAGATATCCTTTCTTGACGTGTGCTCTAAGTCACTGTCCACTTTGACATCTCAGGAAAGCTAAGGAAAGAGAACTTGTAGACTCTCTTTTGTTCGGACAGGCTTGGAAGATGGGGTAGGAACAGTTCAGTGCGGCTGCCAGACAATCAGATGGTCCTGAGCTGGGACTTGAACCCCCGTTACACGGAGGACACATTCCTGAAAAGCACTGTGTTAACTGGAAACTAATAAGGGGAGGAGCTAAGTCTACAGAAGCTGAGGAAGAAGGCTGGTGACAGGCGTGGAGGCGCGGGCTCAGATCTCCCTTCTAGAGAAAACCTGCACGAGGCCAGCAGTGAGCTGACTGCCTCCAGGGACAGTGTTCAGGTCCAGGCCTCTCCTCCCAGGCAGCTCCCAGCCAATGACTGAGCATGGCAGGGAGACTTGGCCTGGCTGTCACTGCCCAACACAGGACGCCTCTAGGAAGCAATGCGTGGGCCGGCAGGGTGGGGCAGTGGTTAAGTGCGCACGTTCTGCTTTGGCGGCCCGGGGTTCGCCGGTTCGGATCCCGGGTGCGGACGTGGCACCGCTTGGCAAGCCATGCTGTGGTAGGCACCCCACATACAAAGTAGAGGAAGATGGGCATGTATGTTAGCTCAGGGCCAGTCTTCCTCAGCAAAAAGAGGAGGACTGGCAGTAGATGTTAGCTCAGAGCTAACCTTCCTCAAAAAAAAAGAAGCAATGTGCTCTGGATGGAGCTCGCCAGGGGTCTAGCCAAAATTTCTCAGAGCCCCACTACAACCAGGTTCTTCCTACCCAATCCTCCAATCCTCCCTCCTTTGCCCTCTCCTTTATGGACAGTTTACCTACCTCCTGGCCTGAAGTTTCTCCCTGCTGCTCCAGGGCCCGCCCCCCTTCCTCTTAGGGCCCGCCCCCCTTCCTCTTAGGGCCCACTCCCTTTCATCTTAGGCCTGCTCCCCTTCATCTTTCAACAGGCATTTCCCCTCCAAGTTGCTCACACTTCTAATTCTGTTTTACTGTCTGCTTCCCAGAGGACCAAAACTGACAGTGGGTATATGCCCAAGATAGGAGAAATTTATTTTATCCTTAAAAGGTTATTTTGATTCAAAATACAGGTCCATAACATTTTACTCACAATTTAAAATCCAAAAATCTCTGAAAATGCTGAAATTTGATCTGACTGACCCTCTATGAGGCTATTTGCAGCCTGTAGTTATTCCACTTGAGTCATACATTTTATTACAGAATTACAAAGGTGCATGGTTATGGGGTGCTGCCCCAGACTCTGCCAGGCGTGTGATATAAGACATAGTATACACCTTATATTTACTCTCTAAAATCTAAAGAAATCTGAATTATGAAAAATATCTGACTCCAAGAGTTTTGAAGAAGAGACCGTAGACCCACACTGTGCAACCTTCAAGCCTGCGTGGGGTGGCTGGTCTCTGTGAGAGGCTCTTTAGAACCACGCCCCCCGTCTTCACGCCCTGCCCTCATGTGGAGATTTCAGGTCCTCTCACCTGGAGTCTGGGTGCTCTGCCAACAGCATGTGGCAGAAATGGTGTACTGAGCCAAAGGCTTCAGGAAGCCTACCAGCTTCCACTTTTGTATTTTAAAAAAATACAAGAAGTCCAGCTGATGTACCAAGAAATCTGGCTGCCGTGATGGACAGACCACGTGAAGAAGCTAAGTAGACAGGGAGAGGCCTGAGATTCCCTGAGGAGGAGGAGAGGCCTAGCCATCCCAGCATCCCATCTGAGTCCATCCTCTGGCCACCCCACCCAGGAGGCCGACGTGATACTTAAGCCATCTTGAACATTCTGACCACAGCGGCATGCTAGACCCTAAGTGAGACCAGCAGAAGAGCCGTCCAGCTGAGCTGCGGTCAGCTCAGACTTGTGAGAAATAATAAATCACTGTAGTTTTAAGTCACCAAATTTTGTGGTAACCGTTACATGGCAGAAGATAACTAATATCTTGGACTAAAACCGTTGCTCACAAGTGAGTGAAGGGTCACAATGGGAAAGAGACTAAAAAAAAAAGCTAGGATGGCACCAAAGATACATGATACTAACAGTCTCCAGTCACTAAATGCCTAGTGTCTGCCCGCTCCTATGCTTCTGTCTGTCATCTCAGACCAACCCTGAGAAGAAGGCTTTGTTACCCCCATTTCACATAAGAGGACGCCGATGCAAAGAGGGGCTCTGTGATTCCTAAAGGTTTTCCAGCTAGTATGGGGCAAAGCAAGGATTCACATGGAGAAATTTCCTGCACGATTAACTCTGGCCACCTCCCAGGCGTTTCAGTCCCGATGGAGATTAATCTTTAGGGGGAGCACGTGTCACCTCTGCTCTCCTGCATCCAATCACCCCCAGACTGCACCCCCAACTTCTCCCTGGTGCACCACCCAGCCCACTCTCAATGCATGGGCTTTAGCTGGAGCTCTGCCCCATGGTCTTGGCCTCAGCCCCCAGCACATCCCATGCCCCAGGACACAGTTCAGGCTGGGCCAGGGACAAGGAAATTTACTGGGGAACATACTCTCCTCTTTCCACACTGGACTTGATACAAAAGAACGTGTCCCCTCCACCTGCTCTTCAACCTCATCCAGGTGTCCACAGACTTCTCACTCCCAGCCCTGCTGGGTCCTTAGCATCTCTCCCAGCACACCCTTAGCTGTTCACCAAACACCCTCCCCCCACCTTCTCCTTGTCCAATTACTTCTCATCCTCAAGACTCAATTCACATCTCCTCCTGATCCAGCCTGACCTAGTTCCACCCACACCCTGTCACCCCAGGGCCTGAGCTTGTGCTTCTGTGGTCTCTGTATATACTGACCATATTGCTGTATCATCTCTAGTCTACCTGCCTTTCTTCTCCACCATTCTTCAAATTCCTTGAGGCAGGCAGCACGTCCTAACCATCTTTTTATCCTCATCACCTTGCACGATGCTCTGTTCGTCGATGATAACATAAATTAGATGAATGGATGAATGACTGCAGGGCTATCATGCCCTTCCTCACTTAGTGTAGTTTTCCTGTGGCATTTAATGGCAGCAAACAATCGAAGAAAATGTCAAATTCTATTTCTGGCTTTCTAGGTGCTCCAGGTTGTTGATGGTTGGCATTGGCACGTGTAAGAGTTGAAATGTTGGTTACTTTTGGGGTTGGGAGACAAAAAATAAATAACGTCTTCTTCCAGTCAACTGAGAGCTAAGAAATAAGACAAGAACATCAAGATTCAAAGGTTAGTTTCATTACAGTTAAAACCAATTGGAGAACATGACTTTAATTTGGTGGGCAACTTTCAAATACTCCCTGACGGAGGGAGACTTTGGGTCTGCAGAGCAAACCATTCATTCAGAATTGCTGTCTCCCTTCATAGCAGAGAGAGAAAGGAGCCTTCAGTGTTCGCAGTGTTTTAATAGTTTCTATCCACACATTTGAAAAGCATGACCAATAGATGTTAATTCCTTGTAAACCCAATCAATCACACAACTACCCCTCCTCTCATCTGTAAAAGTGAGAAGGGGCCCAGGAGAGGGATGAGGAGTGTTACTTAGGGGGAGCCCCTTCCTGGAACATGAAGCCCGAGACATGGATGCACATTATGTGGAAGGTCCTGCAGGAGTCAGGACTCTGGAGCTCAGGAAGCTGGTGGTATGTGCCTAGGGAAACACAAATGTGCCGTTTTCTTTGATAGTTGGAAGGAACAACCAAAACACCCAGTGAAACTGCAAGCCAGAAGTGCTGTGTGAGTGCTTGAAAACACTGATTAGGAATTTAAAAACCATGCACTTTACCCACTCAAGCAATCATATTTATGGCATGTTGAATCACAAGCCCCCTCGCTAACATATCCAATGACATTTCTGAAACTCGAACAATTATAGCATCCTTTAGTTTACTTGGATATGTGGTAATTTCTTGGTTTTAATGGAAAATGCTGAAATGTTATAATGTTCAGGCTGAAATAAATGAGTTTTTTACATTGTTTAGAAAACTTGGGGGAAAGTGCAGCCCTGGCTCACTTCCTATTATAGATTCAAATGCAGCGTGTAGTTGACTGGTTTTTCACCTTTCAGGCTCAGTTTTGTTCTTAGGTTATAAATGGGAGAGAAAGTTGAACTATATGGTTTTTTTTTTGTTTTTTTTATTAATGTTATGATAGATTACAACCTTGTGAGATTTCAGTTGTACATTTTTGTTAGGCATGTTGTGGGTACACCACTTCCCCCTCTGCGCCCTCCCCCCACCCCCCCTTTTCCCTGGTAACCACCGATCAGATCTCCTTATCAATATACTAACTTCCACCTATGAGTGGAGTCATATAGAGTTCGTCTTTCTCTGACTGGCTTATTTCGCTTAACATAATACCCTCGAGGTCCATCCACGTTGTTGTGAATGGGCCAATTTTGTCTTTTTTTATGGCTGAGTAGTATTCCATTGTGTATATATACCACATCTTCTTTATCCAATCATCAGTTTCTGGGCATGTAGGCTGGTTCCACGTCTTGGCTATTGTAAATAATGCTGTGATGAACATAGGGGTGCAACGGACTCTTGAGATTTCTGATATCAGGTTCTTAGGATAGATACCCAGTAATGGGATGGCTGGGTCATAGGGTATTTCTATTTTTAACTTTTTGAGAAATCTCCATACTGTTTTCCATAGTGGCTGTACCAGTTTGCATTCCCACCAACAGTGTATGAGGGTTCCTTTTTCTCCACATCCTCTCCAACATTTGTCACTCTTGGTTTTGGATGTTTTTGCCAATCTAACGGGTGTAAGGTGATATCTTAGTGTAGTTTTGATTTGCATTTCCCTGATGATTAGCGATGATGAACATCTTTTCATGTGTCTATTGGCCATATTCATATCTTCTTTTGAGAAATGTCTGTTCATGTCCTCTGCCCATTTTTTGATCGGGTTGTTTGTTTTTTTGTTGCTAATCAGTGTGAGTTCTTTGTATATTATGGAGATTAACCCTTTGTCAGATAAGTGGCTTGTAAATATTTTTTCCCAATTAGTGAGCTGTTTTTTTGTTTCAATCCTGTTTTCCCTTGCCTTGAAGAAGCTCTTTAGTCTGATGAAGTCCCATTTGTTTATTCTTTCTATTGTTTCCCTCAACTGAGGAGTTACAGTGTCCGAAAAGATTCTTTTGAAACTGATGTCAAAGAGTGTACTGCCTATATTCTCTTCCAAAAGACTTATTGTCTCAGGCCTAATCTTTAGGTCTTTGATCCATTTTGAGTTTATTTTGGTGTGTGGTGAAAAAGAATGGTCAATTTTCAATCTTTTGCATGTGGCTGTCCAGTTTTCCCAGCACCATTTGTTGAAGAGACTTTCTTTTCTCCATTGTAGGCCCTCTGCTCCTTTGTCGAAGATTAGCTGTCCATAGATGTGTGGTTTTATCTCTGGGCTTTCAATTCTGTTCCATTGATCCGTGGACCTGTTTTTGTACCAGTACCATGCTGTTTTGATCACTGTAGCTTTGTAGTATGTTTTGAAATCGGGGATTGTGATTCCGCCGGCTTTGTTTTTGCTCAGGATTGCTTTAGCAATTCGCGGTCTTTTGTTGCCCCATATGAATTTTAGGATTGTTTGTTCAATTTCTGTGAAGAATGTTCTTGGGATTCTGATTGGGATAGCATTGAATCTGTATATTGCTTTAGGTAGTATGGACATTTTAACTATGTTTATTCTTCCAATCCATGTGCAAGGAATGTCTTTCCATCTCTTTATGTCATCGTCAATTTCTTTCAAGAAAGTCTTGTAGTTTTCATTGTATAGATCCTTCACTTCCTTGGTTAAGTTTATCCCAAGGTATTTTATTCTTTTCG